>NW_026046376.1:0-166106 GCF_023864275.1 Schistocerca cancellata | reverse complement strand
GCATGTGGCCCGGAAGGCTGTTCGTTTCGCGGTAGTGTGTGGACAGGGGAGGGGCACGCGTAACGCTGCTGGCATGGCATGGCATGGCATTCGGGAGATGGGAGGGGGCAAACGAAGAAAACAAGAAGCGGGGGCTATAAAGACGGGGAGGGGCGCGGTGTGGGTGGCTTGCGCTGCGCTCGGCTGGCGCGTGCGGCGTTGTTTTTGTGCAAAAGAAGAGAAAACGAATGGGTTGCCGGGAGGGGGCCGTTGTTGTGTTGTGGTGTAGCCGCAGACGCGGCTGTCAGTGAACGTGGTGAGACCGACGGATGCGGGAGGGGCGGGGGCGGTGGTGAGAGCGGGGAAAACACTAGAAGAAGGAGAAAAACGCTGCAACCAACATAAAATGAGGCGTTTGTAACCTGCCAGCAACAAAACAACAACAAAAAAAAGGTCTATCAACATTGAATGTAAATGGAAATGGACCCAAGTGTAACCTCCCCGCACAAATAGTCGTAAGTAAGTGAGTGCGTGAATGATGATAAAAATGTGCCAGAATGTTGTTAACGTCCCTAGAAAATGAACGAACGAAGATTGATGGGAAACGCGCGATAATATGATGAATGGAAATAATGAACCATGAACATCTCAAGAGACATAATTGAAAACCCGATAAACGTTGTAAGGGCAGCGCTGGCTGACCTTCGGCCCTGTATTCTGAAACGTCCCCCTTTGAACAACAATGTATACAAAACTGCGCTTAAAGTGACACACTATATTTTGAGCGCAACGCAATCTGACTATCAAAGATCCCTGCAAAAGAATGGCCCTGAGTAACATTAAAGTACACCTTTCGGAAATCACTTACCTCACAAAAATCGTCATTACTCGAAGTACGGCAATACAGCGAGCACCACTACTGCCAGCTAAATAAGAGATTCAAACTACGGAGGGCACTAACTACTGATAGGGATAGTTAGCAAAGTAAAGATTTTAATAGAGAACAACAAACAATGTATTTACCCTTAATATCATCACAAGTCATAATATATGTAATTTGAAAAGTCCGCCATATCTCTCCTCACATGCACCAGTGCTGGCGGCTCACCCCTAACTGCGCAACGGTACGCGCTGTTCACATCCAGCTATAGCAGGTTCATATGACAACAATGCAAACTGGCCACTGACTGCACACGGCACAGGCAGTGATTTTCACACAGAGCGCTACGTGGCATTACCAATAAAAAAAAATGTAAACAAACAGCCTACGTACAAATCAGAATAAAAAACAAAAAAAAAGAGCAAAAGATCGTTACGTCAATGAAAAAAAAAGGCAAAAGAGGAAACAAACTGCATCTATATGTGCTCTTAACTGTAGATACCTGTACACAGCTTCGTGCAATGAATGCCGGCTCACATTTAATTTTTTGATTGTTGGAGGAAATATTCTTTAAATGGAAATGAATGGTTTTACCTTTAAAAAAAAGTTACTTTGGAAACAAAGTATTATTGGGGCATTTTGTTGTGAAGAAAATAGTTACAATTGACATACATTATTAGATTTGCGCAATGCAGCTTCATTACCTTACCTTTTATAACAATATGCATCGTCCCGAACGGAGACCAGAGTCGCGAGAAGAGCACGCCGCCGCCCGCTCAGTACAATCGTCCACTCGCTAATACTGTCGTCGACTGACTACGACCTCTCCCGACCCGCCACATAGAGATGACAACTGTTCCTGCCGACCCGCTACGTGCCACTAGTGTCGTGTGGCGCAGACTAGCGACGATAAGAAACTCTCTGGTCAGAGATTGTGTGGTGCCTCGCCATCGCTGGTAATGAGTACATAGGTGTTTGAGCGCGCGTACCGGAACACGCAGTGCGGAGCCCAGAGACTGTGTTGTCGAGGCCGTCGACGCAGTGCATGTCGGTCGGTCGAGTGCGTGCGGGAGGGCAGAGAGGCAGCGTCGGCACGGAGATGCACGCACGGGGGCTGCGGCGTGGCGCGTTTGCGGTAGGCGCCTTTGGTGGCAACGGCCGGGACAAGCAGCGGTGTATGGTGTGGTGCGGGCCGGACAGGGGCGGCGGAGGAGGAGGAGGCGGCGGCGCGACGATGGCATTGGGGCGGAAACGGGGACGGCGACGGCGGATGTTGAGAGGCGTCACGCGCGGACCGACACAGACGCACAGATAGATAGATAGGAAGAAGAAGGGGCGGCTGGTGAGTGCAATTTAGGCGGTAGACACAAGAGGTCGGCACGGCATTTGCGTGATGTGGCGTTGTGACGGGGTGTGCTCGCTTGCCTCGTTTTGTTGATGCGCGCAGGAAGATGTGCAGAGCAGCGGCGGGCGGCTCGGTTCGGTTTGGCCCGGCGGGCCGCGCTGTTGTCGCGGACGTGAGCGCCCCCTGGCGGGTGGCCGGAGGCGGCGCGGCGTGTTGGACGTGTGGCTGGCGGCAGTGCACAATTGCGAGTGGCTGGCGGTGTGGCGGTTGGCGCGTCGGGCGGCCGAGAGAGAGGAGAGGTATGTGTTTGCGGGCGCGTTTGCTGCGCGGCGTCGTGCAGGGAGGGCGGGCGCTTGTCGACTGTGAGTGTGTGTGACTGTGTGGCGAATTGGCGGCGTTGTGCTCCGGCCGAAGGCGTCGGGGAAAGGAGAGTTGGTCGTGATGTCATGTCGCGCCGTGTCATGTCTGCGAAACGGCTGCCGAGAGGTGTGGTGGTAGCGAGCCGGTCGGTGTCAGTGCGATGGGAATGTGCGTTTGGCGGTTTCGGTGTGCTTTTTGCGGCGTGAGAGTGGGGCGGGCGGGCAGGCGTGCTGTTGTTGGTTCCTTGTGTCTTGTGTGTAGCTTGATGGCAACGTGGAAGGACGCCTGTTTCCAGCCGTGCGTGTGGTTGTCGACGTTGACTGGTTTGGGGCGTGCCGTTGCACGTGCGTGTTTGGGTCGTTGGTGTGGTTTTGGCTGGCTGGCTGGCTGGCTGGCTGTGTGTACGGTGGATAGTGCAGTAGTTGTGTCGTTGCCACGGGCGTCGGGTGCGGCTGCGCGTAGTGGCGGAAAGGTGTCGCGTGACTTTGTGAATGGAGTGGGGCGGGGAAAGGAGCAGCGTGCCGCTGCGTCGTGGCCGTTAGCCAGAGGCTGTGCTTTGATAGTTTTGTGGACGGTTCGTGCGAGGCGATTTGTTGCCTGCCCTATGTTTGTTTGTTGTTTTTGGAGACGACGACTGGTTGGTGGCGTGCGCGCGAGCGAAGTGGCGGTGTGCGTTTCCCGTGCCGACTGCCGACTGCCGGCTGGCGACAGGTGCGCCGTCGGTGGGGTGGGTGGCCGGCACAAGTAGAGGCGGCGGCGTCGTTGCGGTGTGTTTGTGTTGTCGGCGACAGCTGTTTGTGCGGTGCGTGTGAATGGTGGTGCAAACGTGTGCTGGCGTTGAGGCTGCGACCGCGGCGTGTTGTTGGTTGATGTTGAACAGCGGCTGTGTGCGGTGGTGGTGTTGCCGCACGTGCATCCGGCCCGGCGCGGAAAGCGCAGTTGCGGCGGCCCTTCGGTGCCAGCCACGTCGCGTGAGCGGCGGGTTGCTCTGGTCGACACGTGGTGCTCTGGTTTGTTGTTTGGTGCCCTTTGGCCGGTGGGTGGTCCGTGTGTCTCGGTATCTGGTCGTGGTCGTGCTGCCCGTTTGTCGGCGTTGTCTGTGGCTTCGCTTTTGTTTTTGTTTTTGCGGCGTGCCGACGACCCGACGCGACCTTTACACCCAAAGTGTGGCGCCCGAAGGTGAACCAACGTAATCCGACCTCGGCGCTTAAGCTCTAAGCCTAAGCTGAGCGAACCGAACCTGTGTAGCGTTGCGTAGCGTGAGGTGAGGTGCGGTGAGGTCAGCCTCAGCGCCAAGTAAGCCAAGCTGTCCGGCCGTGAGGTGGGTGGGTAGGTAGGTGCGGCTGCTGCGGCCACCTGACGCCCGACGTGTGTTTGAATGCTTAACCTAAGTTTGAGGCTTAACCTAACCCAAGTGGCCTTAACCTAACCTAACCTAACCTCGGACGCCCGACGTGTGGTTTGAATGCTTAACCTAAGTTTGACGCTTAACCTAACACCGACCCTTAACCTAACCCAAGTGCCCCTAACCTAACCTAACCTAACCTTAATGTAACGTAACGTAACCTAACCTCTGACGCCTGACGTGTGTTTTGAATGCTTAACCTAACCCAAGTGCCCTTAACCTAACCCACGTCCACCGAACCTAACCGAGACGTGTGAACCTAATGTCTAACTCGTAACGCGTGATGTTGGCTGTCGTGTGTGCTGACGGCAGATTGGGTTGGTCTGTAGTTGCGGATTTCGGTTTGCCTCGGGCGAGGGGTTGGCTCGTAAGCGGCGAGGGGCGCTCCGGCGGAGCATGTTGCTTTGCAGGCGGCGCCCGTTTTTTGCGGCGGGCACAATTGAAATTGTTGGGAAACGAACGAAAGGGCTGTGAATGTTGGCGGGCGAGAGGAGGAGGACGTGGCCCGACGGCTGCGGGCCGATCGGGAAACGGTGGGAGGGCGATGGGGCGGCGGAGGTGCGTTTGCACGGCCGTCATCGCCGCACGCCTCCTCTTGTGTGGCTGTGGCGCCGGCCGCGCTGGCCGGGCTGCCGCGGCGACGGTGTGGGGCCTTTGCCGAAGGTTTGGCCATTGTGGCCGGTCGCCGGCTGGGGCTGTGGGGGCGGCATTTGGGCGTGGGCGGCGATTCTCGGCGGGCCGACCCAGGCTGTAGCGCGCGGTGGCTGCAGTTTGGCCGTGGTTTGCGGCGCTGCCGTGGCGACTGGTTGGCGACTGTGGTGTGGCTGTGTGTAGCCCCATCCTCGGTGGTTTGAAAGGCGCGGGTGGTTGTGGCGCAGGTGTGGGGCTGCTCCGCACAGGCTGTCGGACGTTGGGCGGTAGCAAGCGCGGGAGGCGCGGCGCGGCGGCGCGCAGAGTGGCGGCCGCTCTCTCGGCCGTCCGCGCCCGCCCGCGACACTGGCTGGGCCTGTGGCGCGAGGCGGCTATTCCTCTGCTGTGCGCTCCGCTCGCTGCGTGTCTCTTCTCGCTCTCGCTGCTCGCTGTGTTGTGTGTTAACGCGCGTCGTCGAAATGGCAGATCAGGCGGCTACGAACGAGACTGCTGCGGCACCCGCCGCCACCGGCACTACGAAGAAGGCAAAGTCTGCGTCGTCTGCGAAGAAGCCGCGCGCCAAGCCTGCGCACCCGCGCACCTCTGAGATGGTGACGGCCGCCATCAAGAGTCTGAAGGAGCGCGGCGGATCGTCGCTGCAGGCGATCAAGAAGTACATTGCCGCGCACTACAAGCTGGACGCGGAGAAGCTGGCGCCGTTTATCAAGAAGTACCTCAAGTCGGCCGTGGTGGCGGGCGAGCTGGTGCAGACGAAGGGGAAGGGCGCGTCCGGCTCTTTCAAGCTTGCCGGCGCCGGCGGCGGGGCGGCTGAGGGCGGCAAGGCTCGTGCTGGCGGTGCCAAGAAGAAGCGCGCCGCTCCGGCCAGCAAGGAGAAGAAGGGTGCCCGTGCGGCCGGCGCAAAGAAGGCTGGTGGCGTGAAGGCGGCGACTGGTCGGAAGGCGGGCGCCGCCAAGAAGGCGTCTGCGGCGTCGGCCGCTCCCGCCGGTGCGAAGAAGGCGGCTGCTGCCAAGCCGGCCAAGGCCAAGTCGCCGTCGAAGGCGAAGAAGGCCGCCAAGGTTCCGACGAAGAAGCCGAAGGCGCCGCGCCCGAAGAAGGCGACGACGCCGTCTAAGGCGAAGGCGTCGCCCAAGAAGAAGAAGTAGAGGAGAAGAAGAAAGGAATGGGAAAGGAAAGGAAGGGTTGGCGGTTGACTCCGTCGTCCCCACCCCCCCCCCGTCCCCGTCGTCTAGTGGCGCGCAAGAGACGCGCGGCCCAAAACGGCCCTTCTCAGGGCCATCAAAGCACGTCGGGAAGGTTTTGATTGTCGTGTTGCGGTGTGGTTGTGCCGTCTGGCGTTTCTGTATGCCCGTGTGTGGATACTGTTTGCGTGCCGTGGTGGTTGGATTGCGGGGGGTCGGTGGCGGGTGCGGGCGGCGGTAGCGGTTGCTTGTCGCCGTTTTTGGTCGCGGCCGGCCGACGGTTGGTTTGTGTCATGTTGTTTGAATACTTTGGTTTGTCTGTCTGTTTGCCTGCCTTCTCCTCGGATGTGTCTTGTCTTGGTTGTGTGTGTGTTCTTGCAACGGGGGCGGGGGACGTTGAGATGTGGAAAGGGTCGGTGGCGTTGGACGAGCCTGCGTGCCTGGCTGGCCGTTGGTGCGGGTTTTTTGTTTTGTTTGTTTGTTTCGAAACGAAGCGGCGGCCGGCCAGCCACCCGTGTGGTTGACGGCGTCGGCCGATGGGTGTTGTGCGCTTTGAGCGCCGCGCCGGGGAGGGATGATGTTGATTGATTGTTGCGCGCGCCAGCAAGCTGGCAGAGGAGAGCGGCTGTGGCGGACGGACGGGAAGTGGAAGCGGTGTTTTGTCTTTGGTTCTCTGGTTGTGGGGCGAGAGGCGACCGACAAAGTTTGCTCGCGACGGAGTGATGTTAGTGGCCCTTAAAAGGGCCGTTTTGTTTGTTTGCGTGCGTGGGCGGTGCCCAGCGGCTGGCGCGGTGTTTAGGCGCGCTCGCCGCGGATGCGGCGCGCGAGCTGGATGTCCTTGGGCATGATGGTGACGCGCTTGGCGTGGATTGCGCACAGGTTGGTGTCTTCGAAGAGGCCGACGAGGTAGGCCTCGCTGGCCTCCTGCAGGGCCATGACCGCGGAGCTCTGGAAGCGCAGGTCGGTCTTGAAGTCCTGGGCGATCTCGCGCACTAGGCGCTGGAATGGCAGCTTGCGGATGAGCAGCTCTGTGCTCTTCTGGTAGCGCCTGATTTCTCGCAGGGCGACGGTGCCCGGCCTGTAGCGGTGGGGCTTCTTGACGCCGCCGGTGGCGGGCGCGCTCTTCCTCGCCGCCTTGGTGGCGAGCTGTTTGCGCGGCGCCTTTCCGCCGGTGGACTTGCGGGCCGTTTGCTTTGTGCGGGCCATAGCGGTAGCGGAGCGGCGTGGAGGCGAGCGAGGTGCTGCGTCGGGTGCTGCCTTGACGACACGGGCGCGCGCCAGCCACCGTGGTGCGCTTATATGCCCTCGGTTGCGCGTGGTGGGGGGAGGGCGGGCCAGAGTCTATATAGGGGGGCTGGCGCGTGCGCTGGGCGCAGACCGTAGCCGACTCGCTAGCGCCGGGTGAGGAGCCAGCCGCTGCAGCAGACGTTTTGCTTGCCTGAGCTTTTTTGAGGATTTAGAAGAGATGACTGGCCGCGGCAAGGGAGGAAAGGGGCTCGGCAAGGGTGGCGCCAAGCGGCACCGCAAGGTGTTGCGCGACAACATCCAGGGCATCACGAAGCCCGCGATCCGCCGCCTGGCTCGCAGGGGCGGCGTGAAGCGCATCTCTGGTCTGATCTACGAGGAGACCCGCGGAGTGCTGAAGGTGTTCCTGGAGAACGTGATCCGCGACGCGGTGACGTACACTGAGCACGCCAAGCGCAAGACTGTGACGGCCATGGACGTGGTGTACGCCCTGAAGAGGCAGGGGCGCACCCTGTACGGTTTCGGCGGTTAGGCGCGTCGCAGCCGGTGTGCTGTGCCGCGTTGGCCTTCCCGCGGCCGTGGGAGAGACGAAAACGGCCCTTTTCAGGGCCACCACACTGTTCGGAAATTGAAAAGTGCGAAAGAGTCTGTGTTGTTGCTGCGTGTGTTGCCTGCCTGCCTGCCTGCCTGCCTTCTTTCTTTCATTCTTCATTTCGTTTTCGTTTGACTGACGTGACGTGACTGGGAGAAAGGAAAGGAAGCGGGTCTTGTGGCTGTGTGTGCGAGAGAGGGCGTTTTGTGTTTGCTTTGTTTATCGATCGATGGAGATGCCGGGCTGTGTGTTGTTGTTGTTGTTGTTGTTGTTGTGCGAGAGGCGGTGAATATTTGCGCGGTTTGGCTGTGTGTGTTTGCGGCGGCGTTGGAGTTGCCGAGGCAAGGCGTGCCGATAGGCGGCCGGATCAGCTGTTTCGTTTGTTTGGGGCGCGCGGGAGTGGAGGGCGGTGTGTCGACACGCTCCTCTCGCAGTGGTCATTATTGCTGTCGTTGTCTTGTCGTTTGGAAGGCGACTGTGCGTGCGTGGAGGTGCTTGAGGCAAACGAAACAAAACAAGGTGTGTGTGTGTGTGTGTGTGTGTGTGTGTTGGGCCACACGGGCTGTGGACGACAAGATGGCGGCGGCTCTTCTTGTTCTTCTCTCTTTTAGTCCTCTTACCGTTAGAGGGGGAGTTGGTGGAGGTTATTGTCGCCTGTGGACATTTGCTCCTCTTTTCACCACTCCACACACCCGCCCGCCGCATTCGAGTTCGTGATGGCGAGCAAGGAGGACGTATGTGACGCGCGCGCGGCCGCGGCAGCTGCCGCCGCCGCGCCGGAGCTGTCTGATCGCCGTCCGGCGGCGCCCGCGCCGTCGGCGGCCCCATTGGACGCTCCACCTATGACGACCCGGCAACCCCAGGCGGACCACGAGAATATGACGACCCAGCGAGACCCGGACGATGAGATGGACTACTCTACGGACCCTCCCCGTGAAGACTGCGCTACCGGCGCCCCGCAGCGGGTGCTTCAGCGCAAGCGATCGGCTGTCACGTCAGCCAGTGATGACCAACACACTTCTGGTACGAGTGACGCTGGCTTCAAGAAGCCGCCGCCTAAGAAGAGGGCGGCTCCACGACGGCGCACCCCTGTTGCCCCTGTACCTACTGCTAATCCGTACGACGCCCTAGCGGATGGCGCCGACTCTGAAGATGCCGACGAGCCTCCACCGGCGACCGCCGACGATGCCACACGTCGTTCCGGCCCTAAGCTGCCACCGATTGTCATCGACTACCCTGACGATTACATGACGCTTCGGGACTGGCTCCAGGGCAACCTGAAGAATGCTTTTACCGCCAAACACTGCGGCGAAGACCGTCTGAAGCTGACTGTCGCCACCACTGAAGATTACGTTGCTGTTATGGACATGGTTGGTGCACGTGGTATACCGAACTACACCTTCCCCACCGTGCGTCCCAAAGTTCTCAAGGTTGCCATGAGAGGCATACCGCTGAAGATGAAGGCAGACGCCTTTAAGGACGGCCTTATCACTATGGGTTTCGCGCCTACTGCTACCACGCGAATGAAGATGCCTGGTACTCAGCGTCCCATCCCTTTGATGGAGATCGTGTTGCCTGACACACCTGATAACAGGCAAATTTACCAAGTCACCCGGTTTTATGACCTTTCGGTGACTGTCGAGAAGCTACGCGCACGGAAGGGCCTCGTTCAATGCTACAATTGCCAGGAGCCAGGCCACACTTCCCGCCTGTGTCGCATGCGGCCCCGTTGTGTCAAATGTGGCGAGGGTCACCTCAGTCAGCAGTGTACCCGGAACCGGGACGAACCGGCCACCTGTGCCCTGTGCAAGCGGGCTCATCCTGCCAGCTACCGCGGTTGCGCTGTTCACAAGGCAGCCAGCCGCCGCCAGCGTGGACTACCTCCCTTGCGGGAGACGTCCCGCTCCGATGGTCGACAGCTGCGGCGCCGAGCTGCGCCACCGCCTGCTACTCCTTCGCGCCAACCCGCCCAGCGGCGCCTGCTTGCTGCTCGGGCAGACCTTGGCTACGCCGACGTCCTTCAGGGCCGGACGACGCCGCCTCCTGCCCCTGCTGTCCAGCCTCCGCGACGCCCTGACGACGGGCCTGCTCCTCCTGCTGCAGCTGATGATTTCATCGCGGTCCTCAAAGAAGTTCAGGCCACCCTTGTGGCTGTCTCCGCCGCACTGGCCCAGCTGCCGGCCGCCATCACTGCTGCAGTCCATGCAGCCCTCCGAAGTTTCCCCACCGCCACGGCGTCCACATCCACTGGCCATGGCTCGCAACCTTAGGCGCCACCAGAACTTCACGGCTGTCACGTGGAACGCGAATGGCCTCTTCCCAGCGCTTCTCGAATTCCGGCAGTTTCTCCAGGACTACAGCGTTGATGTGTGTCTCCTCACCGAGACGCACCTCAAGCCTGGCCTTCGAGCGAACGCCCCGAATTACGTCTGCTATCGCGACGACAGGCTGACGGCTGGCGGTGGCACAGCCATCTACGTCAAGCGGACACTCTGGCACTACCGAGTCCCTCTGCCACGTCTGGACTCCTGTGAAGCCACGGCCGTTGCAGTGGAGACGTCCCTTGGCACGGTCATCTTTCTCTCCGTGTACCGGCCGCCACGTGGCCACCTCACCATCCACGATGCTGACGCTCTCCTCCGTGCTGGGGACAAGATCTTCCTCGCTGGGGACCTTAATGCCAAGCACCAGCTCTGGAATTCTCGGACGCTGAACGTCAGTGGGAGGCGGCTCTATCATGCTGCTGAGAGGGCACGAGCTTCTGTCTATGGACCTGACGAGCCAACGCACTACCCTCCGAATGGTACTGCTCCCGATGTCTTGGACATTTGTCTCGTCAAGGGTGTCGACTGGTTTGTCACCCCCGACGTTCTCCACGTCTTGAGCTCCGACCACTTGCCGGTGCTCTTTCGGCTGTATGTCACTCCGCTTCCTCCAGCAGCTAAGCTCGACACCCGGAAGACCGACTGGCCGCGCTTCCAGCAGCTTGTTCTGGAACGCCTCCCTGCCGAGCCACCTCCCCTGGACACCGATGTCAATGCTGCTCTCCACAACCTGACTGCTGTTCTCACCGCGGCTGTCGCTGACTCCACTCCGCCTCCGCGGGTTTCCTCTGTGGCGGCTCCAGCTCTTCCTGCAGCCATACAGGCCCTTATCCGAGAACGAAACCGTCTCAACAGAGAGTGGCGTGAAACACGGCAGCCTCTGCTGAAGCGGCGCATCAATCATCTCCGCCGCACCATCAAGGCTGCCCTTGCTGCTCATCGTATACGCCGGTGGGAGGAGAAGCTTGCCTCCATTGATCCTGGGGCCGACACGTGGGAGATGGTCCGTTCCCTCACACGCCATCGCCCACACTTGCCGCCGCTCACAACACCGGATGGACCTGCCTACACGCCTGCCGCTCAAGCCGAGGCCTTGGCGACGGCTTTCGAGGCCAACTTCCGGCCCCTTGCGGTGCCGGTCGACCACGAGAACGTCCGCACGGTCGAGACCCGACTTCCTGTCTTCCTCCACGGCGACCCCGGTGACGCCACCATTGTCCCGACGTCGGAACGGGAGGTCACTGACCATCTTCGACGACTTCCCCAGAAGAAGGCCCCTGGGCACGACAACGTTGACGGGAGAGTCCTCCGCATGATGCCCAGGCTTGGCATCTTGTACGTGGTCGCTCTCTTCAACGCCATCCTTGTCCAGCTGCAGTACCCAGAAGCTTGGAGGACGGCTGTCGTTGTGGCGGTCCCGAAGCCGGGCAAAAACAGGACGGTGCCGGCGCATTATCGCCCCATCAGTCTCCTCCCGACGTTGAGCAAAGTTTTCGAGAGGATCCTCCTCTCTAGGTTCGGCCGGCTGCTTCACCAGGACAATATCATTCCTCGGGAGCAGTTTGGATTCCGCCAGCACCACTCCACCACTCAACAGCTGCTCCGCGTCGTCGAGGAGGCGACACTGGCTTTCAACAATCGGGAGTTTTGCGGCCTTGTCCTGCTGGATGTGTCAAAGGCCTTTGACACCGTCTGGCACCACGGCCTGCTCTTCAAGTTGTTCCACCTCGGCATCCCTTCGTGCTTCGTCCGCCTTCTTGCCAGCTACCTTGCGGGACGTACTTTTGTCGTCCGGGTTGGCAGCACGACTTCCTCTGTTCGCCCCGTCCTTGCTGGCGTGCCGCAAGGGAGTGTTCTGGGCCCGATCTTGTATTCCGTTTACACCTCCGACCTGCCGGTTTCCCCGAGGGTTGGTCGTGCCATCTATGCTGATGACACGGCCCTCTTCTCGCGCCATCGCGACATCGACGCCGTCCTCCGACGTCTGCAAGCTGCGCTGCAGGACCTCGAGCGTTGGGCCGCCGATTGGAGGATCAGCTTCAACGCCACCAAATCTCAGGGGCTGATCCTCACTCGCCGTCTCCCACCTGACGTGCCACCCCTGGTGCTTTGTAACCAGGCCATTACTTGGACCACGACTGCTACCTACCTCGGGGTCATTCTCGATCGCAAGTTGACATGGGAGGCTCAAGTCTCCGCTGTCCACCGGAAGACGTCTCAGCGGGCTGGGGCATTGTACCCCATGCTCAATGAAACCTCCTCGCTTCCTGTCGCCAACGGACTGCGTCTTTATCGCACGTGCATCCGTCCGGTCATGGACTATGCGTGTGAAGTCTGGGGCAATGCTGCCCCCTCTCACATTAAGAGGCTCCAGCAACTACAAAACAAGATTTTGCGCCGAATCTACCATGTGCCGCGTGATTTTCCTCATCGCCTCCTCCATCAGGCGGCTGAGGAACCCCTCGTCCGGGAGAGATTTCAAGCTGCAGCGCGCCGGTTTTACACCACCACCCGCACTTCAGACAATCCCCTCGTCCGGAACTTAGGGCGACATAATGACAATTACGACCACTATAGGCGGCCCGTTGCCCTGATCGAATAATCAGGTCAGCCCCGCAGATTCCCCACCACCAATTCCTCTCTGCGACTTCCAGTTATCACACGCGATGTCCTCCACCAACCTCAACCTGCAGCCTTGGTAGGAAATGCCTCTCGGTAAACCCTACATTCACGATAGACCGGGATGTTCCACACCCCGTCCAGAATCAAGTGAGGCCGCGGCTCCTCTTTTCTGTGTGTTGTTCTTATCTTCGGTACTGTGCTTGTTTTCGGACGTTGCTGTTTGTTGAGAGTGATTATGTGTTCTGTCTGTGCTACTGCTGGAGCAGCGACTCTCGGGTCTTGCACATCTGTCCCTGTGGTGTTCATATCGCCCAAGGGTCAAGACGTAACAGTCATTTTCTGACTTCCGCGCGGTGGCGTAGAACGCTTGTGCCAGGGCGCGGAATCGTGTTGTGAGTGGTTCTATGCAGGTCTGCCGCGGGGACGTGTAAGGCCCGTCGTAGAGCGCTCTGCTTTGGACCCTTCTGTAGGCGATGCATCGTCGATCTGGCTGCACAGCCCCATACAGGGCGCGCATATTCCAGTATCGCTACGCCTGTTGCGGGGTCGAGGGAACAGGGTACAGGATCTGCATCCTGGCGTGAGCGTTTGTGCCAAGTTCCCCTATGTGACACTTGGATGTCAGGCGTGACACCGAGGTACCTCGCAGAATTTCTCCCCCCTGCAATCGTAGCAGTTGGTATGGTCTTGTTGCCGGCGGCGGCTGTGGAAGTGAAGTTAAAGTAAAGTGCGGCGAGGACGACTGCAATTTTGCTTTGGACGTAGGTTTGTGTGGTGGCCCTGAAAAGGGCCGATTGTTGTGAGCCGGGCCGGCAAAGCGCGTTGCGTGCAGGGGAGCACGCAGCGCTGCTGGGCGGCGGGTCCGCGTGCCGATTGCCTGGCCTCTCTGTTTAGGCCTTCTTCTCGGTCTTCTTTGGCAGCAGGACGGCCTGGATGTTGGGCAGGACACCACCCTGTGCGATGGTGACGCCCGACAGGAGCTTGTTGAGCTCCTCGTCGTTGCGGATGGCAAGCTGCAGGTGGCGCGGGATGATGCGCGTCTTCTTGTTGTCGCGGGCCGCGTTTCCGGCCAGCTCGAGCACCTCAGCCGCGAGGTACTCCATGACGGCGGCGAGGTAGACGGGCGCCCCGGCGCCGACGCGCTCGGCGTAGTTTCCCTTGCGCAGGAGGCGGTGGATTCTGCCGACCGGGAACTGGAGCCCGGCCCTGCTGGAGCGGGACTTTGACTTGCCCTTGACTTTGCCTCCCTTTCCGCGTCCGGACATGGCGATGGGCTGTGGTGTGAAAACGAGACGAGACGAAGGACGGTGCGAGCCGCAGCGAGTCGAGCAGCGGAGTGGCGGCGCCGCCAGGGGTGGGGGTCCTTTATGCTCTCGGGTGCGGCGGCCGGTTGCGCTCGCGGCCCATTGGTCGGCGGCCGCAACGGGGCGAGCTGGTAAAGGTGCGGCGGCGGGGCGCGCTGGGTGCCACTGTGTGGGGAGACGCTGACTAGAGCGGAGCGCTTGCTACTGGTGTTGCTGCCGTACGTTCACGTTCTTGTTTGAGATGCCGCCCAAGACTAGCGGGAAGGCCGCCAAGAAGGCTGGCAAGGCTCAGAAGAACATTTCGAAGGGCGACAAGAAGAAGAAGCGCAAGAGGAAGGAGAGCTATGCCATCTACATCTACAAGGTGCTGAAGCAGGTGCACCCTGACACGGGCATCTCGTCGAAGGCGATGAGCATCATGAACAGCTTCGTGAACGACATTTTCGAGCGCATCGCGGCCGAGGCGTCCCGCCTGGCGCACTACAACAAGCGCTCGACCATCACGTCCCGCGAGATCCAGACCGCTGTGCGGCTGTTGCTGCCTGGCGAGCTGGCCAAGCACGCCGTGAGCGAGGGCACGAAGGCGGTGACCAAGTACACGAGCTCCAAGTAAGGAGGTGGCTCTGGAATGGAAGGAGAGAAGGCTCCTCCGTTGCGAGAGCGGCAAAAACGGCCCTTTTCAGGGCCACCAAATGGCCTTTGCGGGAAGGGCGGAATTGTTGTTGTTGTTGTTTTGTGTGTGAGTGGGTGGACGGCGGCAATAGCTACCGCTTTGGTTGCGACGCGACGGGGTGGGGTGGCCGATGCGATGAATTTGATTGATGGGGGCGCGTCGCGTGTTGCGGGGTACGGCCACGGTGTGACGTGGAATGGAGGCACGTGCGCACAACTCGTTGGTGTTACCTGTCTGCGAGGTGGGGGAAGTGCGATCGGTGATGTGTCCTTTGGATGGAGGTGCCGGTTAGTTACGTGACGGATGGAAACGAAACGCGATTGTTGGGAATGTCAGTGTGTAACGACGGCCGTTTTTTCGGGTCGGTTTGCACGCCATACATGGCGAGGGTGAGATGTGTCTGTAAATGCTGCAGCGTGGAGGCGTGTGAGTGACGTTTAAATGAACGCGCATTGAGACACCAATGTGTATTGCATTGTACGGGCGACACGCACGATGATGTACCTTCCCTCCGACTCTGATTTCGATAGTCGTGTCTGACTGACTGTGTCTGCTTGTGCGTACGACGCACGCACACCGACGTCGTCATTGAAGATGCATGCACGCGTGTCCAGTCCAGTGCAGTACAGTACAGTACAGTAAGCGCGACGCTAGAAGACGACGGTCGCTTTGGCGAATGTGCGCACACGTGTTTGTGTGTGTCGGTGATGTGGTCCGATCCGTCGCCTCTGGGAAACTGTCGATCGGCGCGGTACACCGGCATCACGCAACGGTACGTCTTGAACACCCGTCATACCGTCGCGCTGAGAACGGTTACCGAAAGGTGAACCTCTGTGATCGGTCGAATGTCTGGGCAGAACGTGAGGAGAGAATGGTGGAGGAAAGGACAGAGGGGAAGAAAAAAAGTAGAGAGAGAGAAAAAAGAAAAAAAAACCAAACAAAACGGAGAAACGCGGTGTAGAGCAACGGAACGTTCCCGTGTCGGAGGTGTATTGTAGCCGCACTGAAATGCGTGTAACGGCGCGGCGGCAAGTGTCTGCCGTGGTGAACGTTACCTTTGACGGCTGAATTGTGTGCGTTGCGTTGCGTTGCTTTGCTTTGCTTTCCCGGATGTGTATGTAACGTTCGTTGAGATGGTTCTGAGGAAGAATGTACGACAGTGCCCGTGCCGTCTATGTTCGTGTGCAAAGCCATTGTGTGTGTACGGAATGATGTCTGTAGGTGTTAGTGAACATGTTTTACCAGTGGGGGAAATGGATCGTCGATGGTTGCCGTCACGGTCGAGACAACGCACGCACCCTCCCTCCCTCCCTCCCTCCCTCCCTACATGAAGGTGTCGAGAAAGTGTGTTAACTGGGGTTTGTTTGTCTTTCGTTAAAGGGAAGGGACGAGAGAGAGAGAGAGAGAGAGAGAGAAGCGAAGTGGGGATAGTGCGTTCATTTTGTGTGTGTGTGTGTGTTGTTTCGAGAATTGCGTCCGGGAATGGCGGTGGGCGTGCCCTGCATGTGGCCCGGAAGGCTGTTCGTTTCGCGGTAGTGTGTGGACAGGGGAGGGGCACGCGTAACGCTGCTGGCATGGCATGGCATGGCATTCGGGAGATGGGAGGGGGCAAACGAAGAAAACAAGAAGCGGGGGCTATAAAGACGGGGAGGGGCGCGGTGTGGGTGGCTTGCGCTGCGCTCGGCTGGCGCGTGCGGCGTTGTTTTTGTGCAAAAGAAGAGAAAACGAATGGGTTGCCGGGAGGGGGCCGTTGTTGTGTTGTGGTGTAGCCGCAGACGCGGCTGTCAGTGAACGTGGTGAGACCGACGGATGCGGGAGGGGCGGGGGCGGTGGTGAGAGCGGGGAAAACACTAGAAGAAGGAGAAAAACGCTGCAACCAACATAAAATGAGGCGTTTGTAACCTGCCAGCAACAAAACAACAACAAAAAAAAGGTCTATCAACATTGAATGTAAATGGAAATGGACCCAAGTGTAACCTCCCCGCACAAATAGTCGTAAGTAAGTGAGTGCGTGAATGATGATAAAAATGTGCCAGAATGTTGTTAACGTCCCTAGAAAATGAACGAACGAAGATTGATGGGAAACGCGCGATAATATGATGAATGGAAATAATGAACCATGAACATCTCAAGAGACATAATTGAAAACCCGATAAACGTTGTAAGGGCAGCGCTGGCTGACCTTCGGCCCTGTATTCTGAAACGTCCCCCTTTGAACAACAATGTATACAAAACTGCGCTTAAAGTGACACACTATATTTTGAGCGCAACGCAATCTGACTATCAAAGATCCCTGCAAAAGAATGGCCCTGAGTAACATTAAAGTACACCTTTCGGAAATCACTTACCTCACAAAAATCGTCATTACTCGAAGTACGGCAATACAGCGAGCACCACTACTGCCAGCTAAATAAGAGATTCAAACTACGGAGGGCACTAACTACTGATAGGGATAGTTAGCAAAGTAAAGATTTTAATAGAGAACAACAAACAATGTATTTACCCTTAATATCATCACAAGTCATAATATATGTAATTTGAAAAGTCCGCCATATCTCTCCTCACATGCACCAGTGCTGGCGGCTCACCCCTAACTGCGCAACGGTACGCGCTGTTCACATCCAGCTATAGCAGGTTCATATGACAACAATGCAAACTGGCCACTGACTGCACACGGCACAGGCAGTGATTTTCACACAGAGCGCTACGTGGCATTACCAATAAAAAAAAATGTAAACAAACAGCCTACGTACAAATCAGAATAAAAAACAAAAAAAAAGAGCAAAAGATCGTTACGTCAATGAAAAAAAAAGGCAAAAGAGGAAACAAACTGCATCTATATGTGCTCTTAACTGTAGATACCTGTACACAGCTTCGTGCAATGAATGCCGGCTCACATTTAATTTTTTGATTGTTGGAGGAAATATTCTTTAAATGGAAATGAATGGTTTTACCTTTAAAAAAAAGTTACTTTGGAAACAAAGTATTATTGGGGCATTTTGTTGTGAAGAAAATAGTTACAATTGACATACATTATTAGATTTGCGCAATGCAGCTTCATTACCTTACCTTTTATAACAATATGCATCGTCCCGAACGGAGACCAGAGTCGCGAGAAGAGCACGCCGCCGCCCGCTCAGTACAATCGTCCACTCGCTAATACTGTCGTCGACTGACTACGACCTCTCCCGACCCGCCACATAGAGATGACAACTGTTCCTGCCGACCCGCTACGTGCCACTAGTGTCGTGTGGCGCAGACTAGCGACGATAAGAAACTCTCTGGTCAGAGATTGTGTGGTGCCTCGCCATCGCTGGTAATGAGTACATAGGTGTTTGAGCGCGCGTACCGGAACACGCAGTGCGGAGCCCAGAGACTGTGTTGTCGAGGCCGTCGACGCAGTGCATGTCGGTCGGTCGAGTGCGTGCGGGAGGGCAGAGAGGCAGCGTCGGCACGGAGATGCACGCACGGGGGCTGCGGCGTGGCGCGTTTGCGGTAGGCGCCTTTGGTGGCAACGGCCGGGACAAGCAGCGGTGTATGGTGTGGTGCGGGCCGGACAGGGGCGGCGGAGGAGGAGGAGGCGGCGGCGCGACGATGGCATTGGGGCGGAAACGGGGACGGCGACGGCGGATGTTGAGAGGCGTCACGCGCGGACCGACACAGACGCACAGATAGATAGATAGGAAGAAGAAGGGGCGGCTGGTGAGTGCAATTTAGGCGGTAGACACAAGAGGTCGGCACGGCATTTGCGTGATGTGGCGTTGTGACGGGGTGTGCTCGCTTGCCTCGTTTTGTTGATGCGCGCAGGAAGATGTGCAGAGCAGCGGCGGGCGGCTCGGTTCGGTTTGGCCCGGCGGGCCGCGCTGTTGTCGCGGACGTGAGCGCCCCCTGGCGGGTGGCCGGAGGCGGCGCGGCGTGTTGGACGTGTGGCTGGCGGCAGTGCACAATTGCGAGTGGCTGGCGGTGTGGCGGTTGGCGCGTCGGGCGGCCGAGAGAGAGGAGAGGTATGTGTTTGCGGGCGCGTTTGCTGCGCGGCGTCGTGCAGGGAGGGCGGGCGCTTGTCGACTGTGAGTGTGTGTGACTGTGTGGCGAATTGGCGGCGTTGTGCTCCGGCCGAAGGCGTCGGGGAAAGGAGAGTTGGTCGTGATGTCATGTCGCGCCGTGTCATGTCTGCGAAACGGCTGCCGAGAGGTGTGGTGGTAGCGAGCCGGTCGGTGTCAGTGCGATGGGAATGTGCGTTTGGCGGTTTCGGTGTGCTTTTTGCGGCGTGAGAGTGGGGCGGGCGGGCAGGCGTGCTGTTGTTGGTTCCTTGTGTCTTGTGTGTAGCTTGATGGCAACGTGGAAGGACGCCTGTTTCCAGCCGTGCGTGTGGTTGTCGACGTTGACTGGTTTGGGGCGTGCCGTTGCACGTGCGTGTTTGGGTCGTTGGTGTGGTTTTGGCTGGCTGGCTGGCTGGCTGGCTGTGTGTACGGTGGATAGTGCAGTAGTTGTGTCGTTGCCACGGGCGTCGGGTGCGGCTGCGCGTAGTGGCGGAAAGGTGTCGCGTGACTTTGTGAATGGAGTGGGGCGGGGAAAGGAGCAGCGTGCCGCTGCGTCGTGGCCGTTAGCCAGAGGCTGTGCTTTGATAGTTTTGTGGACGGTTCGTGCGAGGCGATTTGTTGCCTGCCCTATGTTTGTTTGTTGTTTTTGGAGACGACGACTGGTTGGTGGCGTGCGCGCGAGCGAAGTGGCGGTGTGCGTTTCCCGTGCCGACTGCCGACTGCCGGCTGGCGACAGGTGCGCCGTCGGTGGGGTGGGTGGCCGGCACAAGTAGAGGCGGCGGCGTCGTTGCGGTGTGTTTGTGTTGTCGGCGACAGCTGTTTGTGCGGTGCGTGTGAATGGTGGTGCAAACGTGTGCTGGCGTTGAGGCTGCGACCGCGGCGTGTTGTTGGTTGATGTTGAACAGCGGCTGTGTGCGGTGGTGGTGTTGCCGCACGTGCATCCGGCCCGGCGCGGAAAGCGCAGTTGCGGCGGCCCTTCGGTGCCAGCCACGTCGCGTGAGCGGCGGGTTGCTCTGGTCGACACGTGGTGCTCTGGTTTGTTGTTTGGTGCCCTTTGGCCGGTGGGTGGTCCGTGTGTCTCGGTATCTGGTCGTGGTCGTGCTGCCCGTTTGTCGGCGTTGTCTGTGGCTTCGCTTTTGTTTTTGTTTTTGCGGCGTGCCGACGACCCGACGCGACCTTTACACCCAAAGTGTGGCGCCCGAAGGTGAACCAACGTAATCCGACCTCGGCGCTTAAGCTCTAAGCCTAAGCTGAGCGAACCGAACCTGTGTAGCGTTGCGTAGCGTGAGGTGAGGTGCGGTGAGGTCAGCCTCAGCGCCAAGTAAGCCAAGCTGTCCGGCCGTGAGGTGGGTGGGTAGGTAGGTGCGGCTGCTGCGGCCACCTGACGCCCGACGTGTGTTTGAATGCTTAACCTAAGTTTGAGGCTTAACCTAACCCAAGTGGCCTTAACCTAACCTAACCTAACCTCGGACGCCCGACGTGTGGTTTGAATGCTTAACCTAAGTTTGACGCTTAACCTAACACCGACCCTTAACCTAACCCAAGTGCCCCTAACCTAACCTAACCTAACCTTAATGTAACGTAACGTAACCTAACCTCTGACGCCTGACGTGTGTTTTGAATGCTTAACCTAACCCAAGTGCCCTTAACCTAACCCACGTCCACCGAACCTAACCGAGACGTGTGAACCTAATGTCTAACTCGTAACGCGTGATGTTGGCTGTCGTGTGTGCTGACGGCAGATTGGGTTGGTCTGTAGTTGCGGATTTCGGTTTGCCTCGGGCGAGGGGTTGGCTCGTAAGCGGCGAGGGGCGCTCCGGCGGAGCATGTTGCTTTGCAGGCGGCGCCCGTTTTTTGCGGCGGGCACAATTGAAATTGTTGGGAAACGAACGAAAGGGCTGTGAATGTTGGCGGGCGAGAGGAGGAGGACGTGGCCCGACGGCTGCGGGCCGATCGGGAAACGGTGGGAGGGCGATGGGGCGGCGGAGGTGCGTTTGCACGGCCGTCATCGCCGCACGCCTCCTCTTGTGTGGCTGTGGCGCCGGCCGCGCTGGCCGGGCTGCCGCGGCGACGGTGTGGGGCCTTTGCCGAAGGTTTGGCCATTGTGGCCGGTCGCCGGCTGGGGCTGTGGGGGCGGCATTTGGGCGTGGGCGGCGATTCTCGGCGGGCCGACCCAGGCTGTAGCGCGCGGTGGCTGCAGTTTGGCCGTGGTTTGCGGCGCTGCCGTGGCGACTGGTTGGCGACTGTGGTGTGGCTGTGTGTAGCCCCATCCTCGGTGGTTTGAAAGGCGCGGGTGGTTGTGGCGCAGGTGTGGGGCTGCTCCGCACAGGCTGTCGGACGTTGGGCGGTAGCAAGCGCGGGAGGCGCGGCGCGGCGGCGCGCAGAGTGGCGGCCGCTCTCTCGGCCGTCCGCGCCCGCCCGCGACACTGGCTGGGCCTGTGGACCCGGATGAGGAAGGCGAGACAACCGCCACCCCAGACGTCATCCCGCCGCCGCCACCACAACAAACTCCACAAAGGGAAACATCAACAGCTCCAACCGCTGCGTCGCACGACGACAACTCGACTCCCGCCGTCGAGGGTCAGCAACAGCCCACCGACAGCGGAGAGGACGAGACGAATCCCAGAAATGTCCCACCAATAGTGGTGTACCAACTAGAGGGGTACACCAAACTTAACAAAGCGATAAAAGACAAGATATCAGGCCCCCTAAAGGCCATTTTCCGGGGTGACTCAGTAAAGTACAATTTCGAGTCCCTAAGTGACTATTATGCCGCGGCAGCCTTTCTAAGAGAAAGGGAGGTACCGCACTACAATCACCAACCGCCCGAGAGAAGGGATTTGCACGTGGTCGTCCACGGCCTGCCAGCCCAAGTACTGGAGGAGGAACTACGAGAGGCTCTTGTAGAGATAGGTTTCAGACCTACTTACGTGCACCAATTTAAAAAACGAGCACGCAACTCACGAAGGCTCATCCGCGAGCCAACGTATAAAGTCTCCCTTCCCAGTGGCTCGGGCGGTGAGAGGATATACGAAGTGCGGTACATCCTCCACACAAAGGTGACGGTAGAAACCTACCGTCCCAAGGAAGGTCGCGCGCAGTGCCACCGCTGCCAACGCCTAACGCACACGGCAAATTATTGCAATATGCCGGCGAGGTGCGTTAAGTGCGCGGGCCTTCACGCCACAAAAGACTGCCGGAAGCCAGAGAGCGAGCCGCCAAAATGTGTACTGTGCTCCGGAGACCACCCAGCATCTTGGAAAGGCTGCCCGGAACACCAAAAGTACATACACCGCCCCAGACAGCCGACAGAGGGACAGCAGAATCAGCGTGCGCCCTCGAAAAACAGACAACCCCGACAAAACAAAAGACAGGGCGGAAGACAAACGAGGACAGACCCCAAACAGGTGTTAAGAGACACACCACAGACGAAACAAGACGTCCAAACAAACAGGGAAACCCTCCCAGAAAGAGTCCCCACTACAGGGGAAACAACACAACAGACAAATGACGAAACAGGAAAAGCGACACACAGAGCAGACAGACCAGACACACACACAGCAGAGGGCGCACGCTCCCCACGCCCCCCACGCTCACAACAAACACAACAAACAAGACCACAGTTTCCACCTCTCCCTGCGCGACGACAGGTTCATCCGGACATTGCCGCAGCCGCACACGCGGAGGCGGCAAACACAGACAAAAACACGCCAACACCTCGCCGCCGCTCCTTCAGAGAGGCACTAACAACACCACCGACTGACACTACACCAAAACACACCCAAACAAACACGAGAAAACCAACACAAATACAAAAAGAGACAACACAAAACAAGCAGGAAACCACTGACACACCACACACAAATGAGAAAGGACTGCTCGTGGACGCCCTATGGGTGATCATAAACACAATCCGTTCCCTCGAGCAGGACACAAACATTGTCACAACAATACTAAACACGGCTAACGCGCTCCGTCAAGCATCGGACAGGACGGAGAAGACACAAATAATAATACAGGGTCTGCTTAGTGCGTTCATGTAAAGATGGCGCAACGAGGCAGACAAAACACTGACACAACACTCTGCATATGGAATGCAAACGGTATCAAAAACAAAAAGACGGAGCTACAGACGTTCATTTCGGAACACAATGTGGACGTCCTGCTAGTCTCCGAAACACACCTCCGGCCCTGCGATACTTTCAAACTACGGAACATGACGGGATACCGCACAGACAGACAAAACCAACGAGGAGGCGGTACGGCCGTGTTCCTAAAACGGAAAATCCCACACGATGTGGTGGACGCGCCGCCAGTGCAAGACATCGAGGTCACTCTGGTCACAATAAACACAGAAAGAGGGAAACTGACGGTGGGGGCAGCATACCTAGCCCCAAACCGCCAGCTACTGGAAGAAGACCTCAGAGTGATCTTCGACAGACACCAAAGGGTGGCGTTGGGCGGGGACCTAAACGCTAAAAATCCAGCGTGGAATTCCCGCACAACGAACCCGAAAGGAACAAAACTCCTGCAACTGGAGGACGCGTACCACTACATCGTCCGCGGCCCAGACGACGCGACACACGTCCCACTCATAGCCGGACAAAGACCGGACGTCCTGGACGTACTGCTGACGAAAAACATCGGAGACGACGTCACGCTAGATACGATCCAGGACCTAACGTCGGACCACAACCCGGTAATAGTGAAACTCCGCAGGCTAAACTCTATCCCGGACATTCCGAGAAGAGTTATAAACATGAACTGGGAACAGTATCGCAGGGTCCTCACAGACACAATAGACCCAACACTGGACCTGTCGTCAGAGGAAAAGCTGAACGACGCTGTCGAATACCTGACAACCAAGATACAAAAAGCTATAGATCAGACCAAGATAACTACAACACTACCAGACAGACACGAAACAGAACTCCCTCCGCTACTGCGGGAACTTCGATGCCAGAAAAACAGACACAGAAAGCTGTGGCAAAGAAGCAGGGACCCGCGGGAGCGGAGAGAAATGAACAGACTGTCTCGTGAACTGGAAAAGCGGCTGAAAGAATGGCGCGCTGAAACCTGGGAAGACAGGATGGAGACACTCTGTCTCCAAACCCAGGACGAGTGGCAACTAGTCAAACACATTCGACAGCAGCGACCAGCTAAAAGGGCTATGCTAGGACCCCAGGGAACCGTGTTTGATGCCTTGTCGAAAGCCGAACTGTTTGCGGACACGTACGAGGAGCAAAACACAACACCACAGATCGACCTCACAGCTGCAGAACAACTTGAGGAAGAGAATGTCACACAAACAGTTCAAAATCTCCGAGACACACCGACACAAACAGCACCAGAACTCACAACACCGACACACATAAAGAAAATAATAGCCTGCAGAAAGGGCAGATCCGCACCAGGACTAGACAAAATTTCAAATTTGCATCTAAAGAACCTCTCTAGGAAACCACTAGTCCTGCTAACACGCATAATAAATAGCTGCATGCTGCTACAAAAATTCCCTGCGGCCTGGAAGGCAGCAAAAGTCATTACAATCCCAAAGGCAGGGAAAGACCCAAAACTACCGGCGAACCACCGCCCAATCAGTTTACTCTCCACAATGGGGAAAACACTTGAAAGGGTAGTATTGGACAGGATCAACAAATGTCTCATAGACGACGAAACCATCAGACCGGAACAATTTGGGTTCCAGAAAAAGGTCTCTGCAGAGCTACAAGTCCTTCGACTTACAGAACATATCACACACAATTTCAACTACACAAACTCAACAGCAGCAGTATTCCTCGATTGGGAAAAGGCTTACGACAAGGTTTGGCACGATAACCTAACATATAAGATACACCACAACACGACGATCCCCGATGTGTACACAAAACTAATAGACAGCTTTCTGACAGACCGGACGTTCCTTGTTGAGGTAGACGGAAAACGCTCCTCAAGAAAGACCCTGAGGGCCGGCATACCCCAGGGGTCGGTGCTATCACCTACACTATTCAACATTTACGCAAACGACATCCCCCTGTCACCGCATGCCAGGATAGCCCAATTCGCGGATGACACAGCCTTCTACACGAGTGGCAGGCAGCATCACTCAAACATAGCACGCCTCCAAAGGCAGCTAGACATGGTAGAAGACTGGTGTAGGGGAAACAAAATGACATTGAACGCAGACAAAACCACAGCTGTCTATTTCACAAGGAAGCGGCCGGTACTCAGAAACCAGCTGTCCCTAAACGCCCAGGAATTACCGTGGAGAGACTCCGTGAAATACCTGGGCGTAACATTAGACAAAAAGATGTTGTTTCATCTTCACATCGGGGAAAAGCGTGAGAGAGGTATAAACCTCGCAAAAGCCCTCCTGCCCTTCTTCCTCAGCAGGGAGATGTGGATGGAAACAAAGCGAACACTGTACAAAACAACAGTCCTCCCAGCACTAACGTACGGGTGTTCCGCGTGGGGAATCACGTGCCAGACTAACCACAAAAAATTGCAAAGGGTGCAAAACAAGGTACTAAGGTGGATTCTGGACGCCCCACCGTGGACACCCGTACAAGAACTCCACGAAACAGTGGAAATCGAGAGGATACAAGACACAGTGCAACGACTGGTTACAACATTGTTTGACAAACTTGAACAAACCAGAGAAAACTGCAGACAACTCAGGGACACAGGTACTGTGATACCCCGTACGTGGCACAGGCAGAGAGTGCCACGCCGAATCATCCAAGCCCCTATAGACTAGCAAGAAATTAGTAAGCAATAGTAAAAACACAATAGTTAATAAGATGTCGTTCTAGTTTAACTTAATACACTGTTATTGTCCGTAAAAATCTGTCTCCCTTGGTGGGAACCAATAGGGAATAGGAATAGGTCTATTTATTTTTGCATTGATTGTTAGTTTTAAATTTTCTGCTGATTATTAGCGTAGGACCAGAACTAAATGTAAGATGTAATCACCAAGCCCCTCCCCCACTCTCTGTCGGCTGTACGACCACCCTTAGCTACATAGAATAAACTAGAGTTAACCACTAGACAAAATGTTGTAAAAATTAATGTTAAAGTAAGACGCAGATCTGCTGCAGATCCTTAAATGTACGACGCCGTACCAAGCGGGCAAGCGGCGGAAACATCGGGCACAGCGGCCGCCACGGAACGACGACCTCATCTCGCCGAGCGGCCGACTGGCACAACCTCACAAAAGGAAAGCAGTGGGAAGCAGCACCCGCTGCACCCACTGCACAGAACCCACGCCTCAAAAATCGAGGATGGTCGGGGGCCGCAAGGCCTTATTGTTACCGACCATGCCCTCCAAAGCCTACGATTTTGTTTTTGTAAATAAAAATTTAATCACAGAGAACAACAAACCAAACCATACAAATACACGTAGATTCGGCAAAGCCGAAGGAACTGTAAAACACCACGTTACACACAAAAAAAAAAAAAAAAAAAAAAAAAAAAAAAAAAAAAAAAAAAAAAAAAGGCGCGAGGCGGCTATTCCTCTGCTGTGCGCTCCGCTCGCTGCGTGTCTCTTCTCGCTCTCGCTGCTCGCTGTGTTGTGTGTTAACGCGCGTCGTCGAAATGGCAGATCAGGCGGCTACGAACGAGACTGCTGCGGCACCCGCCGCCACCGGCACTACGAAGAAGGCAAAGTCTGCGTCGTCTGCGAAGAAGCCGCGCGCCAAGCCTGCGCACCCGCGCACCTCTGAGATGGTGACGGCCGCCATCAAGAGTCTGAAGGAGCGCGGCGGATCGTCGCTGCAGGCGATCAAGAAGTACATTGCCGCGCACTACAAGCTGGACGCGGAGAAGCTGGCGCCGTTTATCAAGAAGTACCTCAAGTCGGCCGTGGTGGCGGGCGAGCTGGTGCAGACGAAGGGGAAGGGCGCGTCCGGCTCTTTCAAGCTTGCCGGCGCCGGCGGCGGGGCGGCTGAGGGCGGCAAGGCTCGTGCTGGCGGTGCCAAGAAGAAGCGCGCCGCTCCGGCCAGCAAGGAGAAGAAGGGTGCCCGTGCGGCCGGCGCAAAGAAGGCTGGTGGCGTGAAGGCGGCGACTGGTCGGAAGGCGGGCGCCGCCAAGAAGGCGTCTGCGGCGTCGGCCGCTCCCGCCGGTGCGAAGAAGGCGGCTGCTGCCAAGCCGGCCAAGGCCAAGTCGCCGTCGAAGGCGAAGAAGGCCGCCAAGGTTCCGACGAAGAAGCCGAAGGCGCCGCGCCCGAAGAAGGCGACGACGCCGTCTAAGGCGAAGGCGTCGCCCAAGAAGAAGAAGTAGAGGAGAAGAAGAAAGGAATGGGAAAGGAAAGGAAGGGTTGGCGGTTGACTCCGTCGTCCCCACCCCCCCCCCCCGTCCCCGTCGTCTAGTGGCGCGCAAGAGACGCGCGGCCCAAAACGGCCCTTCTCAGGGCCATCAAAGCACGTCGGGAAGGTTTTGATTGTCGTGTTGCGGTGTGGTTGTGCCGTCTGGCGTTTCTGTATGCCCGTGTGTGGATACTGTTTGCGTGCCGTGGTGGTTGGATTGCGGGGGGTCGGTGGCGGGTGCGGGCGGCGGTAGCGGTTGCTTGTCGCCGTTTTTGGTCGCGGCCGGCCGACGGTTGGTTTGTGTCATGTTGTTTGAATACTTTGGTTTGTCTGTCTGTTTGCCTGCCTTCTCCTCGGATGTGTCTTGTCTTGGTTGTGTGTGTGTTCTTGCAACGGGGGCGGGGGACGTTGAGATGTGGAAAGGGTCGGTGGCGTTGGACGAGCCTGCGTGCCTGGCTGGCCGTTGGTGCGGGTTTTTTGTTTTGTTTGTTTGTTTCGAAACGAAGCGGCGGCCGGCCAGCCACCCGTGTGGTTGACGGCGTCGGCCGATGGGTGTTGTGCGCTTTGAGCGCCGCGCCGGGGAGGGATGATGTTGATTGATTGTTGCGCGCGCCAGCAAGCTGGCAGAGGAGAGCGGCTGTGGCGGACGGACGGGAAGTGGAAGCGGTGTTTTGTCTTTGGTTCTCTGGTTGTGGGGCGAGAGGCGACCGACAAAGTTTGCTCGCGACGGAGTGATGTTAGTGGCCCTTAAAAGGGCCGTTTTGTTTGTTTGCGTGCGTGGGCGGTGCCCAGCGGCTGGCGCGGTGTTTAGGCGCGCTCGCCGCGGATGCGGCGCGCGAGCTGGATGTCCTTGGGCATGATGGTGACGCGCTTGGCGTGGATTGCGCACAGGTTGGTGTCTTCGAAGAGGCCGACGAGGTAGGCCTCGCTGGCCTCCTGCAGGGCCATGACCGCGGAGCTCTGGAAGCGCAGGTCGGTCTTGAAGTCCTGGGCGATCTCGCGCACTAGGCGCTGGAATGGCAGCTTGCGGATGAGCAGCTCTGTGCTCTTCTGGTAGCGCCTGATTTCTCGCAGGGCGACGGTGCCCGGCCTGTAGCGGTGGGGCTTCTTGACGCCGCCGGTGGCGGGCGCGCTCTTCCTCGCCGCCTTGGTGGCGAGCTGTTTGCGCGGCGCCTTTCCGCCGGTGGACTTGCGGGCCGTTTGCTTTGTGCGGGCCATAGCGGTAGCGGAGCGGCGTGGAGGCGAGCGAGGTGCTGCGTCGGGTGCTGCCTTGACGACACGGGCGCGCGCCAGCCACCGTGGTGCGCTTATATGCCCTCGGTTGCGCGTGGTGGGGGGAGGGCGGGCCAGAGTCTATATAGGGGGGCTGGCGCGTGCGCTGGGCGCAGACCGTAGCCGACTCGCTAGCGCCGGGTGAGGAGCCAGCCGCTGCAGCAGACGTTTTGCTTGCCTGAGCTTTTTTGAGGATTTAGAAGAGATGACTGGCCGCGGCAAGGGAGGAAAGGGGCTCGGCAAGGGTGGCGCCAAGCGGCACCGCAAGGTGTTGCGCGACAACATCCAGGGCATCACGAAGCCCGCGATCCGCCGCCTGGCTCGCAGGGGCGGCGTGAAGCGCATCTCTGGTCTGATCTACGAGGAGACCCGCGGAGTGCTGAAGGTGTTCCTGGAGAACGTGATCCGCGACGCGGTGACGTACACTGAGCACGCCAAGCGCAAGACTGTGACGGCCATGGACGTGGTGTACGCCCTGAAGAGGCAGGGGCGCACCCTGTACGGTTTCGGCGGTTAGGCGCGTCGCAGCCGGTGTGCTGTGCCGCGTTGGCCTTCCCGCGGCCGTGGGAGAGACGAAAACGGCCCTTTTCAGGGCCACCACACTGTTCGGAAATTGAAAAGTGCGAAAGAGTCTGTGTTGTTGCTGCGTGTGTTGCCTGCCTGCCTGCCTGCCTGCCTTCTTTCTTTCATTCTTCATTTCGTTTTCGTTTGACTGACGTGACGTGACTGGGAGAAAGGAAAGGAAGCGGGTCTTGTGGCTGTGTGTGCGAGAGAGGGCGTTTTGTGTTTGCTTTGTTTATCGATCGATGGAGATGCCGGGCTGTGTGTTGTTGTTGTTGTTGTTGTTGTTGTGCGAGAGGCGGTGAATATTTGCGCGGTTTGGCTGTGTGTGTTTGCGGCGGCGTTGGAGTTGCCGAGGCAAGGCGTGCCGATAGGCGGCCGGATCAGCTGTTTCGTTTGTTTGGGGCGCGCGGGAGTGGAGGGCGGTGTGTCGACACGCTCCTCTCGCAGTGGTCATTATTGCTGTCGTTGTCTTGTCGTTTGGAAGGCGACTGTGCGTGCGTGGAGGTGCTTGAGGCAAACGAAACAAAACAAGGTGTGTGTGTGTGTGTGTGTGTGTGTGTGTTGGGCCACACGGGCTGTGGACGACAAGATGGCGGCGGCTCTTCTTGTTCTTCTCTCTTTTAGTCCTCTTACCGTTAGAGGGGGAGTTGGTGGAGGTTATTGTCGCCTGTGGACATTTGCTCCTCTTTTCTGTGTGTTGTTCTTATCTTCGGTACTGTGCTTGTTTTCGGACGTTGCTGTTTGTTGAGAGTGATTATGTGTTCTGTCTGTGCTACTGCTGGAGCAGCGACTCTCGGGTCTTGCACATCTGTCCCTGTGGTGTTCATATCGCCCAAGGGTCAAGACGTAACAGTCATTTTCTGACTTCCGCGCGGTGGCGTAGAACGCTTGTGCCAGGGCGCGGAATCGTGTTGTGAGTGGTTCTATGCAGGTCTGCCGCGGGGACGTGTAAGGCCCGTCGTAGAGCGCTCTGCTTTGGACCCTTCTGTAGGCGATGCATCGTCGATCTGGCTGCACAGCCCCATACAGGGCGCGCATATTCCAGTATCGCTACGCCTGTTGCGGGGTCGAGGGAACAGGGTACAGGATCTGCATCCTGGCGTGAGCGTTTGTGCCAAGTTCCCCTATGTGACACTTGGATGTCAGGCGTGACACCGAGGTACCTCGCAGAATTTCTCCCCCCTGCAATCGTAGCAGTTGGTATGGTCTTGTTGCCGGCGGCGGCTGTGGAAGTGAAGTTAAAGTAAAGTGCGGCGAGGACGACTGCAATTTTGCTTTGGACGTAGGTTTGTGTGGTGGCCCTGAAAAGGGCCGATTGTTGTGAGCCGGGCCGGCAAAGCGCGTTGCGTGCAGGGGAGCACGCAGCGCTGCTGGGCGGCGGGTCCGCGTGCCGATTGCCTGGCCTCTCTGTTTAGGCCTTCTTCTCGGTCTTCTTTGGCAGCAGGACGGCCTGGATGTTGGGCAGGACACCACCCTGTGCGATGGTGACGCCCGACAGGAGCTTGTTGAGCTCCTCGTCGTTGCGGATGGCAAGCTGCAGGTGGCGCGGGATGATGCGCGTCTTCTTGTTGTCGCGGGCCGCGTTTCCGGCCAGCTCGAGCACCTCAGCCGCGAGGTACTCCATGACGGCGGCGAGGTAGACGGGCGCCCCGGCGCCGACGCGCTCGGCGTAGTTTCCCTTGCGCAGGAGGCGGTGGATTCTGCCGACCGGGAACTGGAGCCCGGCCCTGCTGGAGCGGGACTTTGACTTGCCCTTGACTTTGCCTCCCTTTCCGCGTCCGGACATGGCGATGGGCTGTGGTGTGAAAACGAGACGAGACGAAGGACGGTGCGAGCCGCAGCGAGTCGAGCAGCGGAGTTTTTTTTTTTTTTTTTTTTTTTTTTTTTTTTTTTTTTTTTCATCTTTCATTCCTGCTCCAGATGGGAGGAGGCGGGCACATGGAGAACCTAATGTTCTTTGGTGCCTTAGCTTATCTTATGTACTGCTGTTGGGGCACAATTTATTATTTCAGTTGGGATATTTCCTGTATGATCTTATATTTTCTTGGCTGGTGAGAGGATGTTAAGACCCTGGCATTTGCCCAAGTGCAGGAGGGAAACCTCTCAAAAACCTCCGCAAGGGTCATTGTGTTGATGTTGTCTGGTGTGCTTCTGCCTTTGTTGATTAATTGTGGCTTTCGTCTTCTGTCAAGTGCGTTAGTATTTCGGTTGCGATGTTTTGAGTGGATCCGCTTTCTATTGCCATGCACTCTTTGATTATTTTCGGTGGGAATGGGTGTTTGTACTGTGGGTAATTAAATTCTGTGGGCGCGTAGTTTAAGAGATCTGTTGTTAGAGTTTTGTTCGTTGTCCTGTTGTTGCCAATTCTTGCTGTCAGCGTGATCCATCTGCGTTTTATGGGGATAACTTTGGTGGTTTGGTATACAGTTTCGTTTCTTGTTCGTCTGTTGAGCCGTCCTGCTATTCTTAAGATTTTCCTCTCTAGCTTTATTAGCCTCTGGGTGTTATTTTTACTCGCTAACCAGACTGGGGCAGCATATTCTAGAACTGGTCTTACGAAAGCTTTGTACGTGTGAAGTAGGGTCTCGCTGCTTGCCCCGTTTGCCCTGCCTCCTATTAGTTTAATTAGGCTGCATCTCTTGTTCGCTTTGTTTATTGTTTTTTGTATGTGGGGTGTCCATGTCAGGGTTTTGTCTATTATTGTTCCTAGGTAGGTGGCTGTATTTTTTGGTTTTATTGCTTCTCCCCATAGTCGTATATTCGTTTGTGGTAGTGCTCGATTTGTTGTATGTGAGAAATGCTTGTGGTTGCAGATGATCAGTTGAGTTTTCTGCGCATTTGGTTTGATTCTCCATTTTCGCAGCCACAGCTCCAGTTTGTTGATGTAGGTGTTTGTCTTCCTGTTTATTTCGTCGATATCGGGCGCATGACACCAATAGGCCGTGTCGTCGGCGTATAGGGCTAGCCCTTCGTTCCAGCCTGTGGGGTGCGGGATGTCGGAGGTGTATAGGCTATAGAGGAGGGGCGAGAGAATCGCTCCCTGCGGTACACCTGCCTCTGGGTAGAAGGGTTCTGAGTGGCTTCCGTTGACATAGACTCTGGATGGTCTGTTATCGAGTATGTTTGACAGGAGTGTGGTCAGTTGTGTCGGTATACCTAGCTCATGTAGTTTATAGTACAGTCCTTTGTGCCACACTCTGTCAAACGCCCCTTCTATATCGAGGAAGAGGCCTGCGGCGTGGTTGGTCAAGTTTACTCCTTCTGTTAGTCCGCTGCAGACCCTTAGAATGGGGTCGATCGTGGCATGGTGTTTGCGGAAGCCAGCCTGTGTTTTGGGTATTAATTGCCTTGTTTCGGCGAAGGTTAGTATTCTTTTATTTATGATCGATTCGAAGGTCTTTCCGATTACGGAGAGTAGTGTTATTGGTCGGTAGGATTTTGGATTGTTTGGGGCTTTCTGCGGCTTTAGTATCATTATAATTTTTGCCTCTTTCCATTTCTTTGGCACAACTTGTAACCTGAGAGCGGCGTTGTAGAGGGTGCTGAGGCAGTCGATTAATTGTTTTCTTGGGGCTAGTCGCAGTTGCCGTCGTGTTATGCTGTCTAGACCTGGTGCGTTGTTGGAGCCTTTTTGTAGTGATTCTTCTATTTCTTCTGGCGTGATGATATTTGTGAGTTTGGCCTCTTCTTGTGTTGGGACGTTTGGTGTCATGAGTGTTGCGGCTATGTTTTTGTTTATTAGTTCCTCGTGGTCTGCATCAAAGTATGCGTTTGTTGGGTGCTGGTATGTCTCTTCTAGGACTGATTTGAAAATATCTGCCTTTTCCTTGTCGTTTGTTGTGATGGTGTCTTTGTAAAGTAGAGGGGGCTCTGCCGTTTGTGTAAGGCCGCCAATCCGTTTGAAAGTTTGCCAGAATTTAGTGCCTTGTGTGTGGTTGAGGTGCCGACAGGCTAGTGTCCACCTTTCTGATCTATATTCTTGGAGCTGACGTTTTACTAGGGCGTTCAATTGATTCCATTCTTGTTTGTAATGGGTACAGCCTGTTCTCTTGAACAGTTTGTACATCTGCCTCTTGTCTTTAATGGTGTTTAATATTCTTTGTGGGATTCTTTCTGTGTGTGGCTTGATGATCTTCGTTGGGGCGTTATCTGTGACTGCTTTCCTTATGGCGTGAGCTATGGTGTCGTTATATGTGTTTAGATGTTCAATATTCGTGATGTCTTCTGGTGTGGGTAATGATGTTTTCAGCTGACTTTCATACTCTTTTATCTTTAGTTTGCTGGTGTCGATTATTATCTGTCGCTGGTTTTGTGCTAGTGGGGCAGAGAGGAGCGCTGTTTGAAATATAAGGGGAAGGTGGTCGCTCCCCACGCTGTCTCCAACCCAGGGGAGATGTATTTGGCCGATTAGGGAGTCACTGCATAGGACATGATCTGGTGATGAGGAGCCCCTGTGGTTGATGAAGGTTGGTGCTGCGTTGGCGAGTCTTGTTAGTTTTGTGTTTTCATCCTCTAAGTATGATTGTAGTTCTCGTCCGTTTCGGTTCGTGGTCGTGTCGCCGAAGGATTCCGCTCTTGCGTTGAAGTCGCCCATGATTAGGCATTGTCCTAGGTTGCATAGATAGTTGAAGAAGTCTGTCGGGATCGGTTCTCTTGGTGGCGTGTAGATTGTGACTACGTAGAATTGGAGCTTTGGGGTTTTGATATGAAGGGCTATGGCTTGTATGTTCTCGTAGTCGTTTGGGATGTCGATTTTAATGGCTGGAATGTTTTTATTATGGAAAACTGCTACCCCTCCTGTTGGTCTGGTTTCGTTTGAAATGTCTTTCCTGTAGCAGATATAGTCGTTTATTTTTAGTGGAAGGCTGCTGGCTCTCGTTTCTAGGACGCCGAAAATGTCTATTTGCTCTTTTTGTACAAGGTGTTCTAGTAGGGGTTGTTTGGGGCGGAATCCGTTGGCATTCACAAAGCCGATCGTGGCTGGCTTGGCTGTTTTACCCGCCATCTTGAGGTCGGGATGTGTGTTAGGCCTTGTGGTTCTTAGGAGTCGGACGGTTTTGTTTTGCTGGTGGGTTTGTCCTTTTTGACGTGGGTCTCGTCTTGCAACTGTTCCTGTGGCTTGCGGAAAGCTGGGGAGAGGATCGGTGGTTTGTCCTGGGCAGCGGATGGTGGCTGTTTATTGATAGCTTGTAGATGGAGGTGTATGTTGTTGTTGATGGGCACCGGGTTGATTTTGACAGAGAAGAATTTCTTTGACACTTCATTTATGGTGTCTGTAATTTTCGTCTTCCTTTCTGGTAGGATGTTGATGAGTGCCGTTGTCATTACTCGTAGAAAATCCTCAACCTTTACGAATTTTTCGTCTGCTGGTTTGTCTGGGCTGGCGGCTGCTGGGGAGTCTATGCACCTGATTGGTGCCGTTTCCTCCGGGGATTTCGCTTCGGATGGTCTTTTAGGGCATCTGATGTCCATTGCGTGGTGTTCTCCATCGCAGTTTGCACATTTACGCGAGGTGTCTTCGGCTGTGCAGGCATGTGTTGCGTGTGGTCCGGCGCATCTTCCGCATTTGGGACCCTGATTGCATTGGTCCCTCATGTGGTCGAAGCTGTGACATTTTGTGCATTGGATGGGCTGTGGTGGCGGCATGTGTGGTGGCTCTACTTGGTATGAGCGTAGGTAGAGCTTGAAATGCTCTGAGAGCAGTCTGTCTACCGTGGCTTGGTCTCTGGTTATGACGCGGATCATGGGGGCCTCTCTTTGCGTCTTTCGTGATCGTACCCTGACTGCCCTGAGGAATGTGTAATTCTGGTTGCGAAGCTCCTCTTCGACTTCTTGGGGGGTGATATCAAAGTCAATATCTTTGATTACTACGCACATCGTGGGCCCTAGCCGCTTTAGTGTTGTGTCGGTGTTCACGCGTACATCTTTGTCTTCAATCCGTCCTTCGGGTCGATGTTGTGCGAGGAACTTCTGTACCCTTGTTCGGATGTCCTCGTGTGTACTCCTGAGTACCGCCGACCTGTCTCTTCGGAGTGTGGCTTCGATTAGGTATGGTTCGACGTTGAAAATTTTTAGGGCGGAATGGAGAGACTTTTGTGTTTCTTTAGAATCTAGGTTCCGGATGACTATTGTTTGAAAGCCCTTCTTGGTTTCGCTGCTCTCGTTTTTCGCCGGTGAGCGAATCGGGATTGATGACTTTCCCGCTGGTGTATTAGTCGCCATCTGGGATTCCACGATGTAGTTGTTCCCGCCAGGTGATCTCGACAGCTTGAGCGAGGCCATTGGTGTTTCAGTTGGCTGATCGTCGGTTGGTGCCGGGTTTGTTTTTGAGTTCTCGGCTCTGGTATTGGCCTTGTTTCTCCGCCCTGCGGAGCTCATGATGGCGCGCGATGTGTGTGTGACGGCTTTGTGTCGGGTCTTGTGACGTCACCGCTCGGAGTAAGGTGAGCGGGAACAAAGGCAGATGCGGCCGCGTGGTTTTGCCACGTGCGGCTGCGGATGTGTTTCTAGAGTGTTTCCTGACCGCGGATGTTCTGTTCTTGCCCTGATATGTAGCCTTAGCCTCTGTGAGCGCGGGTTTGCCCGACGTGAACGGGGCCCTGGTTCACAAAATCCCTATCTATCAGCCCTAAATTCCAGCTGCCTGGAATATCTCACCTAATAGAATCTATGCGCCCTACGTGCACATGACAATTTGCTTTTTGGATTGGCAAGCCGAGCTTGCATTTGGTAGATTTAGCGACAAGTTGCTAGTACCCGAAGCGTAACATACGTGCGTATAGCTCGTCAGCTCGCTCAGGAGTGGCGGCGCCGCCAGGGGTGGGGGTCCTTTATGCTCTCGGGTGCGGCGGCCGGTTGCGCTCGCGGCCCATTGGTCGGCGGCCGCAACGGGGCGAGCTGGTAAAGGTGCGGCGGCGGGGCGCGCTGGGTGCCACTGTGTGGGGAGACGCTGACTAGAGCGGAGCGCTTGCTACTGGTGTTGCTGCCGTACGTTCACGTTCTTGTTTGAGATGCCGCCCAAGACTAGCGGGAAGGCCGCCAAGAAGGCTGGCAAGGCTCAGAAGAACATTTCGAAGGGCGACAAGAAGAAGAAGCGCAAGAGGAAGGAGAGCTATGCCATCTACATCTACAAGGTGCTGAAGCAGGTGCACCCTGACACGGGCATCTCGTCGAAGGCGATGAGCATCATGAACAGCTTCGTGAACGACATTTTCGAGCGCATCGCGGCCGAGGCGTCCCGCCTGGCGCACTACAACAAGCGCTCGACCATCACGTCCCGCGAGATCCAGACCGCTGTGCGGCTGTTGCTGCCTGGCGAGCTGGCCAAGCACGCCGTGAGCGAGGGCACGAAGGCGGTGACCAAGTACACGAGCTCCAAGTAAGGAGGTGGCTCTGGAATGGAAGGAGAGAAGGCTCCTCCGTTGCGAGAGCGGCAAAAACGGCCCTTTTCAGGGCCACCAAATGGCCTTTGCGGGAAGGGCGGAATTGTTGTTGTTGTTGTTTTGTGTGTGAGTGGGTGGACGGCGGCAATAGCTACCGCTTTGGTTGCGACGCGACGGGGTGGGGTGGCCGATGCGATGAATTTGATTGATGGGGGCGCGTCGCGTGTTGCGGGGTACGGCCACGGTGTGACGTGGAATGGAGGCACGTGCGCACAACTCGTTGGTGTTACCTGTCTGCGAGGTGGGGGAAGTGCGATCGGTGATGTGTCCTTTGGATGGAGGTGCCGGTTAGTTACGTGACGGATGGAAACGAAACGCGATTGTTGGGAATGTCAGTGTGTAACGACGGCCGTTTTTTCGGGTCGGTTTGCACGCCATACATGGCGAGGGTGAGATGTGTCTGTAAATGCTGCAGCGTGGAGGCGTGTGAGTGACGTTTAAATGAACGCGCATTGAGACACCAATGTGTATTGCATTGTACGGGCGACACGCACGATGATGTACCTTCCCTCCGACTCTGATTTCGATAGTCGTGTCTGACTGACTGTGTCTGCTTGTGCGTACGACGCACGCACACCGACGTCGTCATTGAAGATGCATGCACGCGTGTCCAGTCCAGTGCAGTACAGTACAGTACAGTAAGCGCGACGCTAGAAGACGACGGTCGCTTTGGCGAATGTGCGCACACGTGTTTGTGTGTGTCGGTGATGTGGTCCGATCCGTCGCCTCTGGGAAACTGTCGATCGGCGCGGTACACCGGCATCACGCAACGGTACGTCTTGAACACCCGTCATACCGTCGCGCTGAGAACGGTTACCGAAAGGTGAACCTCTGTGATCGGTCGAATGTCTGGGCAGAACGTGAGGAGAGAATGGTGGAGGAAAGGACAGAGGGGAAGAAAAAAAGTAGAGAGAGAGAAAAAAGAAAAAAAAACCAAACAAAACGGAGAAACGCGGTGTAGAGCAACGGAACGTTCCCGTGTCGGAGGTGTATTGTAGCCGCACTGAAATGCGTGTAACGGCGCGGCGGCAAGTGTCTGCCGTGGTGAACGTTACCTTTGACGGCTGAATTGTGTGCGTTGCGTTGCGTTGCTTTGCTTTGCTTTCCCGGATGTGTATGTAACGTTCGTTGAGATGGTTCTGAGGAAGAATGTACGACAGTGCCCGTGCCGTCTATGTTCGTGTGCAAAGCCATTGTGTGTGTACGGAATGATGTCTGTAGGTGTTAGTGAACATGTTTTACCAGTGGGGGAAATGGATCGTCGATGGTTGCCGTCACGGTCGAGACAACGCACGCACCCTCCCTCCCTCCCTCCCTCCCTCCCTACATGAAGGTGTCGAGAAAGTGTGTTAACTGGGGTTTGTTTGTCTTTCGTTAAAGGGAAGGGACGAGAGAGAGAGAGAGAGAGAGAGAGAAGCGAAGTGGGGATAGTGCGTTCATTTTGTGTGTGTGTGTGTGTTGTTTCGAGAATTGCGTCCGGGAATGGCGGTGGGCGTGCCCTGCATGTGGCCCGGAAGGCTGTTCGTTTCGCGGTAGTGTGTGGACAGGGGAGGGGCACGCGTAACGCTGCTGGCATGGCATGGCATGGCATTCGGGAGATGGGAGGGGGCAAACGAAGAAAACAAGAAGCGGGGGCTATAAAGACGGGGAGGGGCGCGGTGTGGGTGGCTTGCGCTGCGCTCGGCTGGCGCGTGCGGCGTTGTTTTTGTGCAAAAGAAGAGAAAACGAATGGGTTGCCGGGAGGGGGCCGTTGTTGTGTTGTGGTGTAGCCGCAGACGCGGCTGTCAGTGAACGTGGTGAGACCGACGGATGCGGGAGGGGCGGGGGCGGTGGTGAGAGCGGGGAAAACACTAGAAGAAGGAGAAAAACGCTGCAACCAACATAAAATGAGGCGTTTGTAACCTGCCAGCAACAAAACAACAACAAAAAAAAGGTCTATCAACATTGAATGTAAATGGAAATGGACCCAAGTGTAACCTCCCCGCACAAATAGTCGTAAGTAAGTGAGTGCGTGAATGATGATAAAAATGTGCCAGAATGTTGTTAACGTCCCTAGAAAATGAACGAACGAAGATTGATGGGAAACGCGCGATAATATGATGAATGGAAATAATGAACCATGAACATCTCAAGAGACATAATTGAAAACCCGATAAACGTTGTAAGGGCAGCGCTGGCTGACCTTCGGCCCTGTATTCTGAAACGTCCCCCTTTGAACAACAATGTATACAAAACTGCGCTTAAAGTGACACACTATATTTTGAGCGCAACGCAATCTGACTATCAAAGATCCCTGCAAAAGAATGGCCCTGAGTAACATTAAAGTACACCTTTCGGAAATCACTTACCTCACAAAAATCGTCATTACTCGAAGTACGGCAATACAGCGAGCACCACTACTGCCAGCTAAATAAGAGATTCAAACTACGGAGGGCACTAACTACTGATAGGGATAGTTAGCAAAGTAAAGATTTTAATAGAGAACAACAAACAATGTATTTACCCTTAATATCATCACAAGTCATAATATATGTAATTTGAAAAGTCCGCCATATCTCTCCTCACATGCACCAGTGCTGGCGGCTCACCCCTAACTGCGCAACGGTACGCGCTGTTCACATCCAGCTATAGCAGGTTCATATGACAACAATGCAAACTGGCCACTGACTGCACACGGCACAGGCAGTGATTTTCACACAGAGCGCTACGTGGCATTACCAATAAAAAAAAATGTAAACAAACAGCCTACGTACAAATCAGAATAAAAAACAAAAAAAAAGAGCAAAAGATCGTTACGTCAATGAAAAAAAAAGGCAAAAGAGGAAACAAACTGCATCTATATGTGCTCTTAACTGTAGATACCTGTACACAGCTTCGTGCAATGAATGCCGGCTCACATTTAATTTTTTGATTGTTGGAGGAAATATTCTTTAAATGGAAATGAATGGTTTTACCTTTAAAAAAAAGTTACTTTGGAAACAAAGTATTATTGGGGCATTTTGTTGTGAAGAAAATAGTTACAATTGACATACATTATTAGATTTGCGCAATGCAGCTTCATTACCTTACCTTTTATAACAATATGCATCGTCCCGAACGGAGACCAGAGTCGCGAGAAGAGCACGCCGCCGCCCGCTCAGTACAATCGTCCACTCGCTAATACTGTCGTCGACTGACTACGACCTCTCCCGACCCGCCACATAGAGATGACAACTGTTCCTGCCGACCCGCTACGTGCCACTAGTGTCGTGTGGCGCAGACTAGCGACGATAAGAAACTCTCTGGTCAGAGATTGTGTGGTGCCTCGCCATCGCTGGTAATGAGTACATAGGTGTTTGAGCGCGCGTACCGGAACACGCAGTGCGGAGCCCAGAGACTGTGTTGTCGAGGCCGTCGACGCAGTGCATGTCGGTCGGTCGAGTGCGTGCGGGAGGGCAGAGAGGCAGCGTCGGCACGGAGATGCACGCACGGGGGCTGCGGCGTGGCGCGTTTGCGGTAGGCGCCTTTGGTGGCAACGGCCGGGACAAGCAGCGGTGTATGGTGTGGTGCGGGCCGGACAGGGGCGGCGGAGGAGGAGGAGGCGGCGGCGCGACGATGGCATTGGGGCGGAAACGGGGACGGCGACGGCGGATGTTGAGAGGCGTCACGCGCGGACCGACACAGACGCACAGATAGATAGATAGGAAGAAGAAGGGGCGGCTGGTGAGTGCAATTTAGGCGGTAGACACAAGAGGTCGGCACGGCATTTGCGTGATGTGGCGTTGTGACGGGGTGTGCTCGCTTGCCTCGTTTTGTTGATGCGCGCAGGAAGATGTGCAGAGCAGCGGCGGGCGGCTCGGTTCGGTTTGGCCCGGCGGGCCGCGCTGTTGTCGCGGACGTGAGCGCCCCCTGGCGGGTGGCCGGAGGCGGCGCGGCGTGTTGGACGTGTGGCTGGCGGCAGTGCACAATTGCGAGTGGCTGGCGGTGTGGCGGTTGGCGCGTCGGGCGGCCGAGAGAGAGGAGAGGGTATGTGTTTGCGGGCGCGTTTGCTGCGCGGCGTCGTGCAGGGAGGGCGGGCGCTTGTCGACTGTGAGTGTGTGTGACTGTGTGGCGAATTGGCGGCGTTGTGCTCCGGCCGAAGGCGTCGGGGAAAGGAGAGTTGGTCGTGATGTCATGTCGCGCCGTGTCATGTCTGCGAAACGGCTGCCGAGAGGTGTGGTGGTAGCGAGCCGGTCGGTGTCAGTGCGATGGGAATGTGCGTTTGGCGGTTTCGGTGTGCTTTTTGCGGCGTGAGAGTGGGGCGGGCGGGCAGGCGTGCTGTTGTTGGTTCCTTGTGTCTTGTGTGTAGCTTGATGGCAACGTGGAAGGACGCCTGTTTCCAGCCGTGCGTGTGGTTGTCGACGTTGACTGGTTTGGGGCGTGCCGTTGCACGTGCGTGTTTGGGTCGTTGGTGTGGTTTTGGCTGGCTGGCTGGCTGGCTGGCTGTGTGTACGGTGGATAGTGCAGTAGTTGTGTCGTTGCCACGGGCGTCGGGTGCGGCTGCGCGTAGTGGCGGAAAGGTGTCGCGTGACTTTGTGAATGGAGTGGGGCGGGGAAAGGAGCAGCGTGCCGCTGCGTCGTGGCCGTTAGCCAGAGGCTGTGCTTTGATAGTTTTGTGGACGGTTCGTGCGAGGCGATTTGTTGCCTGCCCTATGTTTGTTTGTTGTTTTTGGAGACGACGACTGGTTGGTGGCGTGCGCGCGAGCGAAGTGGCGGTGTGCGTTTCCCGTGCCGACTGCCGACTGCCGGCTGGCGACAGGTGCGCCGTCGGTGGGGTGGGTGGCCGGCACAAGTAGAGGCGGCGGCGTCGTTGCGGTGTGTGTGTTTGTGTTGTCGGCGACAGCTGTTTGTGCGGTGCGTGTGAATGGTGGTGCAAACGTGTGCTGGCGTTGAGGCTGCGACCGCGGCGTGTTGTTGGTTGATGTTGAACAGCGGCTGTGTGCGGTGGTGGTGTTGCCGCACGTGCATCCGGCCCGGCGCGGAAAGCGCAGTTGCGGCGGCCCTTCGGTGCCAGCCACGTCGCGTGAGCGGCGGGTTGCTCTGGTCGACACGTGGTGCTCTGGTTTGTTGTTTGGTGCCCTTTGGCCGGTGGGTGGTCCGTGTGTCTCGGTATCTGGTCGTGGTCGTGCTGCCCGTTTGTCGGCGTTGTCTGTGGCTTCGCTTTTGTTTTTGTTTTTGCGGCGTGCCGACGACCCGACGCGACCTTTACACCCAAAGTGTGGCGCCCGAAGGTGAACCAACGTAATCCGACCTCGGCGCTTAAGCTCTAAGCCTAAGCTGAGCGAACCGAACCTGTGTAGCGTTGCGTAGCGTGAGGTGAGGTGCGGTGAGGTCAGCCTCAGCGCCAAGTAAGCCAAGCTGTCCGGCCGTGAGGTGGGTGGGTAGGTAGGTGCGGCTGCTGCGGCCACCTGACGCCCGACGTGTGTTTGAATGCTTAACCTAAGTTTGAGGCTTAACCTAACCCAAGTGGCCTTAACCTAACCTAACCTAACCTCGGACGCCCGACGTGTGGTTTGAATGCTTAACCTAAGTTTGACGCTTAACCTAACACCGACCCTTAACCTAACCCAAGTGCCCCTAACCTAACCTAACCTAACCTTAATGTAACGTAACGTAACCTAACCTCTGACGCCTGACGTGTGTTTTGAATGCTTAACCTAACCCAAGTGCCCTTAACCTAACCCACGTCCACCGAACCTAACCGAGACGTGTGAACCTAATGTCTAACTCGTAACGCGTGATGTTGGCTGTCGTGTGTGCTGACGGCAGATTGGGTTGGTCTGTAGTTGCGGATTTCGGTTTGCCTCGGGCGAGGGGTTGGCTCGTAAGCGGCGAGGGGCGCTCCGGCGGAGCATGTTGCTTTGCAGGCGGCGCCCGTTTTTTGCGGCGGGCACAATTGAAATTGTTGGGAAACGAACGAAAGGGCTGTGAATGTTGGCGGGCGAGAGGAGGAGGACGTGGCCCGACGGCTGCGGGCCGATCGGGAAACGGTGGGAGGGCGATGGGGCGGCGGAGGTGCGTTTGCACGGCCGTCATCGCCGCACGCCTCCTCTTGTGTGGCTGTGGCGCCGGCCGCGCTGGCCGGGCTGCCGCGGCGACGGTGTGGGGCCTTTGCCGAAGGTTTGGCCATTGTGGCCGGTCGCCGGCTGGGGCTGTGGGGGCGGCATTTGGGCGTGGGCGGCGATTCTCGGCGGGCCGACCCAGGCTGTAGCGCGCGGTGGCTGCAGTTTGGCCGTGGTTTGCGGCGCTGCCGTGGCGACTGGTTGGCGACTGTGGTGTGGCTGTGTGTAGCCCCATCCTCGGTGGTTTGAAAGGCGCGGGTGGTTGTGGCGCAGGTGTGGGGCTGCTCCGCACAGGCTGTCGGACGTTGGGCGGTAGCAAGCGCGGGAGGCGCGGCGCGGCGGCGCGCAGAGTGGCGGCCGCTCTCTCGGCCGTCCGCGCCCGCCCGCGACACTGGCTGGGCCTGTGGCGCGAGGCGGCTATTCCTCTGCTGTGCGCTCCGCTCGCTGCGTGTCTCTTCTCGCTCTCGCTGCTCGCTGTGTTGTGTGTTAACGCGCGTCGTCGAAATGGCAGATCAGGCGGCTACGAACGAGACTGCTGCGGCACCCGCCGCCACCGGCACTACGAAGAAGGCAAAGTCTGCGTCGTCTGCGAAGAAGCCGCGCGCCAAGCCTGCGCACCCGCGCACCTCTGAGATGGTGACGGCCGCCATCAAGAGTCTGAAGGAGCGCGGCGGATCGTCGCTGCAGGCGATCAAGAAGTACATTGCCGCGCACTACAAGCTGGACGCGGAGAAGCTGGCGCCGTTTATCAAGAAGTACCTCAAGTCGGCCGTGGTGGCGGGCTGGTGCAGACGAAGGGGAAGGGCGCGTCCGGCTCTTTCAAGCTTGCCGGCGCCGGCGGCGGGGCGGCTGAGGGCGGCAAGGCTCGTGCTGGCGGTGCCAAGAAGAAGCGCGCCGCTCCGGCCAGCAAGGAGAAGAAGGGTGCCCGTGCGGCCGGCGCAAAGAAGGCTGGTGGCGTGAAGGCGGCGACTGGTCGGAAGGCGGGCGCCGCCAAGAAGGCGTCTGCGGCGTCGGCCGCTCCCGCCGGTGCGAAGAAGGCGGCTGCTGCCAAGCCGGCCAAGGCCAAGTCGCCGTCGAAGGCGAAGAAGGCCGCCAAGGTTCCGACGAAGAAGCCGAAGGCGCCGCGCCCGAAGAAGGCGACGACGCCGTCTAAGGCGAAGGCGTCGCCCAAGAAGAAGAAGTAGAGGAGAAGAAGAAAGGAATGGGAAAGGAAAGGAAGGGTTGGCGGTTGACTCCGTCGTCCCCACCCCCCCCCCGTCCCCGTCGTCTAGTGGCGCGCAAGAGACGCGCGGCCCAAAACGGCCCTTCTCAGGGCCATCAAAGCACGTCGGGAAGGTTTTGATTGTCGTGTTGCGGTGTGGTTGTGCCGTCTGGCGTTTCTGTATGCCCGTGTGTGGATACTGTTTGCGTGCCGTGGTGGTTGGATTGCGGGGGGTCGGTGGCGGGTGCGGGCGGCGGTAGCGGTTGCTTGTCGCCGTTTTTGGTCGCGGCCGGCCGACGGTTGGTTTGTGTCATGTTGTTTGAATACTTTGGTTTGTCTGTCTGTTTGCCTGCCTTCTCCTCGGATGTGTCTTGTCTTGGTTGTGTGTGTGTTCTTGCAACGGGGGCGGGGGACGTTGAGATGTGGAAAGGGTCGGTGGCGTTGGACGAGCCTGCGTGCCTGGCTGGCCGTTGGTGCGGGTTTTTTGTTTTGTTTGTTTGTTTCGAAACGAAGCGGCGGCCGGCCAGCCACCCGTGTGGTTGACGGCGTCGGCCGATGGGTGTTGTGCGCTTTGAGCGCCGCGCCGGGGAGGGATGATGTTGATTGATTGTTGCGCGCGCCAGCAAGCTGGCAGAGGAGAGCGGCTGTGGCGGACGGACGGGAAGTGGAAGCGGTGTTTTGTCTTTGGTTCTCTGGTTGTGGGGCGAGAGGCGACCGACAAAGTTTGCTCGCGACGGAGTGATGTTAGTGGCCCTTAAAAGGGCCGTTTTGTTTGTTTGCGTGCGTGGGCGGTGCCCAGCGGCTGGCGCGGTGTTTAGGCGCGCTCGCCGCGGATGCGGCGCGCGAGCTGGATGTCCTTGGGCATGATGGTGACGCGCTTGGCGTGGATTGCGCACAGGTTGGTGTCTTCGAAGAGGCCGACGAGGTAGGCCTCGCTGGCCTCCTGCAGGGCCATGACCGCGGAGCTCTGGAAGCGCAGGTCGGTCTTGAAGTCCTGGGCGATCTCGCGCACTAGGCGCTGGAATGGCAGCTTGCGGATGAGCAGCTCTGTGCTCTTCTGGTAGCGCCTGATTTCTCGCAGGGCGACGGTGCCCGGCCTGTAGCGGTGGGGCTTCTTGACGCCGCCGGTGGCGGGCGCGCTCTTCCTCGCCGCCTTGGTGGCGAGCTGTTTGCGCGGCGCCTTTCCGCCGGTGGACTTGCGGGCCGTTTGCTTTGTGCGGGCCATAGCGGTAGCGGAGCGGCGTGGAGGCGAGCGAGGTGCTGCGTCGGGTGCTGCCTTGACGACACGGGCGCGCGCCAGCCACCGTGGTGCGCTTATATGCCCTCGGTTGCGCGTGGTGGGGGGAGGGCGGGCCAGAGTCTATATAGGGGGGCTGGCGCGTGCGCTGGGCGCAGACCGTAGCCGACTCGCTAGCGCCGGGTGAGGAGCCAGCCGCTGCAGCAGACGTTTTGCTTGCCTGAGCTTTTTTGAGGATTTAGAAGAGATGACTGGCCGCGGCAAGGGAGGAAAGGGGCTCGGCAAGGGTGGCGCCAAGCGGCACCGCAAGGTGTTGCGCGACAACATCCAGGGCATCACGAAGCCCGCGATCCGCCGCCTGGCTCGCAGGGGCGGCGTGAAGCGCATCTCTGGTCTGATCTACGAGGAGACCCGCGGAGTGCTGAAGGTGTTCCTGGAGAACGTGATCCGCGACGCGGTGACGTACACTGAGCACGCCAAGCGCAAGACTGTGACGGCCATGGACGTGGTGTACGCCCTGAAGAGGCAGGGGCGCACCCTGTACGGTTTCGGCGGTTAGGCGCGTCGCAGCCGGTGTGCTGTGCCGCGTTGGCCTTCCCGCGGCCGTGGGAGAGACGAAAACGGCCCTTTTCAGGGCCACCACACTGTTCGGAAATTGAAAAGTGCGAAAGAGTCTGTGTTGTTGCTGCGTGTGTTGCCTGCCTGCCTGCCTGCCTGCCTTCTTTCTTTCATTCTTCATTTCGTTTTCGTTTGACTGACGTGACGTGACTGGGAGAAAGGAAAGGAAGCGGGTCTTGTGGCTGTGTGTGCGAGAGAGGGCGTTTTGTGTTTGCTTTGTTTATCGATCGATGGAGATGCCGGGCTGTGTGTTGTTGTTGTTGTTGTTGTTGTTGTGCGAGAGGCGGTGAATATTTGCGCGGTTTGGCTGTGTGTGTTTGCGGCGGCGTTGGAGTTGCCGAGGCAAGGCGTGCCGATAGGCGGCCGGATCAGCTGTTTCGTTTGTTTGGGGCGCGCGGGAGTGGAGGGCGGTGTGTCGACACGCTCCTCTCGCAGTGGTCATTATTGCTGTCGTTGTCTTGTCGTTTGGAAGGCGACTGTGCGTGCGTGGAGGTGCTTGAGGCAAACGAAACAAAACAAGGTGTGTGTGTGTGTGTGTGTGTGTGTGTGTTGGGCCACACGGGCTGTGGACGACAAGATGGCGGCGGCTCTTCTTGTTCTTCTCTCTTTTAGTCCTCTTACCGTTAGAGGGGGAGTTGGTGGAGGTTATTGTCGCCTGTGGACATTTGCTCCTCTTTTCTGTGTGTTGTTCTTATCTTCGGTACTGTGCTTGTTTTCGGACGTTGCTGTTTGTTGAGAGTGATTATGTGTTCTGTCTGTGCTACTGCTGGAGCAGCGACTCTCGGGTCTTGCACATCTGTCCCTGTGGTGTTCATATCGCCCAAGGGTCAAGACGTAACAGTCATTTTCTGACTTCCGCGCGGTGGCGTAGAACGCTTGTGCCAGGGCGCGGAATCGTGTTGTGAGTGGTTCTATGCAGGTCTGCCGCGGGGACGTGTAAGGCCCGTCGTAGAGCGCTCTGCTTTGGACCCTTCTGTAGGCGATGCATCGTCGATCTGGCTGCACAGCCCCATACAGGGCGCGCATATTCCAGTATCGCTACGCCTGTTGCGGGGTCGAGGGAACAGGGTACAGGATCTGCATCCTGGCGTGAGCGTTTGTGCCAAGTTCCCCTATGTGACACTTGGATGTCAGGCGTGACACCGAGGTACCTCGCAGAATTTCTCCCCCCTGCAATCGTAGCAGTTGGTATGGTCTTGTTGCCGGCGGCGGCTGTGGAAGTGAAGTTAAAGTAAAGTGCGGCGAGGACGACTGCAATTTTGCTTTGGACGTAGGTTTGTGTGGTGGCCCTGAAAAGGGCCGATTGTTGTGAGCCGGGCCGGCAAAGCGCGTTGCGTGCAGGGGAGCACGCAGCGCTGCTGGGCGGCGGGTCCGCGTGCCGATTGCCTGGCCTCTCTGTTTAGGCCTTCTTCTCGGTCTTCTTTGGCAGCAGGACGGCCTGGATGTTGGGCAGGACACCACCCTGTGCGATGGTGACGCCCGACAGGAGCTTGTTGAGCTCCTCGTCGTTGCGGATGGCAAGCTGCAGGTGGCGCGGGATGATGCGCGTCTTCTTGTTGTCGCGGGCCGCGTTTCCGGCCAGCTCGAGCACCTCAGCCGCGAGGTACTCCATGACGGCGGCGAGGTAGACGGGCGCCCCGGCGCCGACGCGCTCGGCGTAGTTTCCCTTGCGCAGGAGGCGGTGGATTCTGCCGACCGGGAACTGGAGCCCGGCCCTGCTGGAGCGGGACTTTGACTTGCCCTTGACTTTGCCTCCCTTTCCGCGTCCGGACATGGCGATGGGCTGTGGTGTGAAAACGAGACGAGACGAAGGACGGTGCGAGCCGCAGCGAGTCGAGCAGCGGAGTGGCGGCGCCGCCTTTCGCCTTCGCTGCACTGGTGAGGGTTGACCCTCGGCTTGATACGGAAGTTTTAGCGCGGGAGCGCTTCGCCTTCCTCTTGACGGAGTGGTGAGTGGAGTCCTGGCTGATGAGATGGGCATGACGGTGTGCATGTTTCTTTTTTTTTTTTTTTTTTTTTTTTTTTTTTTTTTTTTTTTTTTTTTTTTTTTTTTATTTTTTTGCGAAAGATAAAAGGATAGTCAGAGGTAAAGTTAGAGAGGCGGAAAACGAAACGGCCGAAATGGCTGGCCGGAGGTGAGAATAACTCTCGCTGATGGATGAGGATATTGCCCTAGCACTGCATTGCTATCCGGGAGACTGAAGATGGATGATGGGGAGATGGCCCTGCACTTGAAGGTGAGAGAGTTCGGCCAAGAACTGCCATTCGTCGTGCGTGAAGATGGGATGTTTGGCAATGAGGAGTAACTCCTTCTTGGACAAGAAATTGAGCCACCTGAGCTGATACTGGGTAAAGTGATTAGGGTGATGGGGGAGGGGAGGCCGAACACCTTTGAGACAGTAGGGGTACGGGTGGTCAAAGAAGGGGTAAGACCCGTCCTGGAGCGATGTCACAAGGCCCTTAAGGAAAGGCCGCACCTCGCGGGCAGCTGGAAAGAGGGGTTGCCGCAACCTCTGGATGATGGACTGCCCTACCTTGGAGGAGTCGGTTGTTGCCACAGCACGCTGACCTGCAGACGTCGGAACTGAGTTGGACGACGGAGGCGGCACATCGTCGGTGTCCATAGGCGCAACCACTTGCGGCGCGGCAGGGGACGGAGCGGCGGTCGACAGTGCGGCCGCATCAACCCCCACCGGCCGACGCACGGGCGGGGCGTCGGCGGGAACCGCCGACGTCTTCTTGGGGCGCTGCAACCTCTTGCAGAGCGGCTGCTCCACAGGGGAGGAGTCGGTCATTGTCACAGCACGGTGGCCGGCAGGCGTCGGAACGGAGTGGGACGGCTGCGGCGGCACATCTTCGGTGTCCATAGGCGCAACCACTTGCGTCGCGGCAGGGGACGGGTCGGCAGGTGCCTGCGTGGCCGCATCGACCCCCGCCGGCCGGGGCACGGGGGGGGCGGCGGCGGAAACCGCCGACGTCTTCTTGACGGCTCGCAGCTCATCGCGCAGCTGCTGGAGCTGGCGATGGACGGCCGTGAGCTCTTCGTGCAGCGCGGCCCGTTCGGCCGCAAAGGCGGCTTGGAAGCCGGCCATAGCGTGGTCGGTAGCGGCTTCAAGACGGCGCGGCTCGCACCCCACGCCGGAGCGGGGGGGCGGGGCGGCCGACGTGGTCGTGGACGCCGCCGCAGGACGTGGTGCGGCGGACAGACGGCGAAACTCCCGAAGGTAGCCGCAGCTACGCGAATTTGCGGCGTGCGACCCGCCACAGTTCACGCACCTGCTGGCCGAACCACGAGGCTTCGTACAGCGGCGAGTGTCGTGAGCCGCCGCGCACTTCAAGCACGCGACGGCGTTCGTGCACTCCCGCGCGGCATGCCCCAGTTGCTGGCAATTGTAGCACTGGAGGCCCATCCGATGCTGCTGCGTTCGCCTGCGCCGTGGCGGACGTGGGCGGCGGCCGGTGAACCCCAACGCGTGGAGGAGAACTTCAAGTGCGGCGGCAAACTGCTGTACAGCCATAGCGTGACGTGCGCGGTGACAGTAGCAATGTGTCGCAGCGAGTCGAGCAGCGAATACTAACTCGGTATCCGGCGGCGCCGCCAGGGGTGGGGGTCCTTTATGCTCTCGGGTGCGGCGGCCGGTTGCGCTCGCGGCCCATTGGTCGGCGGCCGCAACGGGGCGAGCTGGTAAAGGTGCGGCGGCGGGGCGCGCTGGGTGCCACTGTGTGGGGAGACGCTGACTAGAGCGGAGCGCTTGCTACTGGTGTTGCTGCCGTACGTTCACGTTCTTGTTTGAGATGCCGCCCAAGACTAGCGGGAAGGCCGCCAAGAAGGCTGGCAAGGCTCAGAAGAACATTTCGAAGGGCGACAAGAAGAAGAAGCGCAAGAGGAAGGAGAGCTATGCCATCTACATCTACAAGGTGCTGAAGCAGGTGCACCCTGACACGGGCATCTCGTCGAAGGCGATGAGCATCATGAACAGCTTCGTGAACGACATTTTCGAGCGCATCGCGGCCGAGGCGTCCCGCCTGGCGCACTACAACAAGCGCTCGACCATCACGTCCCGCGAGATCCAGACCGCTGTGCGGCTGTTGCTGCCTGGCGAGCTGGCCAAGCACGCCGTGAGCGAGGGCACGAAGGCGGTGACCAAGTACACGAGCTCCAAGTAAGGAGGTGGCTCTGGAATGGAAGGAGAGAAGGCTCCTCCGTTGCGAGAGCGGCAAAAACGGCCCTTTTCAGGGCCACCAAATGGCCTTTGCGGGAAGGGCGGAATTGTTGTTGTTGTTGTTTTGTGTGTGAGTGGGTGGACGGCGGCAATAGCTACCGCTTTGGTTGCGACGCGACGGGGTGGGGTGGCCGATGCGATGAATTTGATTGATGGGGGCGCGTCGCGTGTTGCGGGGTACGGCCACGGTGTGACGTGGAATGGAGGCACGTGCGCACAACTCGTTGGTGTTACCTGTCTGCGAGGTGGGGGAAGTGCGATCGGTGATGTGTCCTTTGGATGGAGGTGCCGGTTAGTTACGTGACGGATGGAAACGAAACGCGATTGTTGGGAATGTCAGTGTGTAACGACGGCCGTTTTTTCGGGTCGGTTTGCACGCCATACATGGCGAGGGTGAGATGTGTCTGTAAATGCTGCAGCGTGGAGGCGTGTGAGTGACGTTTAAATGAACGCGCATTGAGACACCAATGTGTATTGCATTGTACGGGCGACACGCACGATGATGTACCTTCCCTCCGACTCTGATTTCGATAGTCGTGTCTGACTGACTGTGTCTGCTTGTGCGTACGACGCACGCACACCGACGTCGTCATTGAAGATGCATGCACGCGTGTCCAGTCCAGTGCAGTACAGTACAGTACAGTAAGCGCGACGCTAGAAGACGACGGTCGCTTTGGCGAATGTGCGCACACGTGTTTGTGTGTGTCGGTGATGTGGTCCGATCCGTCGCCTCTGGGAAACTGTCGATCGGCGCGGTACACCGGCATCACGCAACGGTACGTCTTGAACACCCGTCATACCGTCGCGCTGAGAACGGTTACCGAAAGGTGAACCTCTGTGATCGGTCGAATGTCTGGGCAGAACGTGAGGAGAGAATGGTGGAGGAAAGGACAGAGGGGAAGAAAAAAAGTAGAGAGAGAGAAAAAAGAAAAAAAAACCAAACAAAACGGAGAAACGCGGTGTAGAGCAACGGAACGTTCCCGTGTCGGAGGTGTATTGTAGCCGCACTGAAATGCGTGTAACGGCGCGGCGGCAAGTGTCTGCCGTGGTGAACGTTACCTTTGACGGCTGAATTGTGTGCGTTGCGTTGCGTTGCTTTGCTTTGCTTTCCCGGATGTGTATGTAACGTTCGTTGAGATGGTTCTGAGGAAGAATGTACGACAGTGCCCGTGCCGTCTATGTTCGTGTGCAAAGCCATTGTGTGTGTACGGAATGATGTCTGTAGGTGTTAGTGAACATGTTTTACCAGTGGGGGAAATGGATCGTCGATGGTTGCCGTCACGGTCGAGACAACGCACGCACCCTCCCTCCCTCCCTCCCTCCCTCCCTACATGAAGGTGTCGAGAAAGTGTGTTAACTGGGGTTTGTTTGTCTTTCGTTAAAGGGAAGGGACGAGAGAGAGAGAGAGAGAGAGAGAGAAGCGAAGTGGGGATAGTGCGTTCATTTTGTGTGTGTGTGTGTGTTGTTTCGAGAATTGCGTCCGGGAATGGCGGTGGGCGTGCCCTGCATGTGGCCCGGAAGGCTGTTCGTTTCGCGGTAGTGTGTGGACAGGGGAGGGGCACGCGTAACGCTGCTGGCATGGCATGGCATGGCATTCGGGAGATGGGAGGGGGCAAACGAAGAAAACAAGAAGCGGGGGCTATAAAGACGGGGAGGGGCGCGGTGTGGGTGGCTTGCGCTGCGCTCGGCTGGCGCGTGCGGCGTTGTTTTTGTGCAAAAGAAGAGAAAACGAATGGGTTGCCGGGAGGGGGCCGTTGTTGTGTTGTGGTGTAGCCGCAGACGCGGCTGTCAGTGAACGTGGTGAGACCGACGGATGCGGGAGGGGCGGGGGCGGTGGTGAGAGCGGGGAAAACACTAGAAGAAGGAGAAAAACGCTGCAACCAACATAAAATGAGGCGTTTGTAACCTGCCAGCAACAAAACAACAACAAAAAAAAGGTCTATCAACATTGAATGTAAATGGAAATGGACCCAAGTGTAACCTCCCCGCACAAATAGTCGTAAGTAAGTGAGTGCGTGAATGATGATAAAAATGTGCCAGAATGTTGTTAACGTCCCTAGAAAATGAACGAACGAAGATTGATGGGAAACGCGCGATAATATGATGAATGGAAATAATGAACCATGAACATCTCAAGAGACATAATTGAAAACCCGATAAACGTTGTAAGGGCAGCGCTGGCTGACCTTCGGCCCTGTATTCTGAAACGTCCCCCTTTGAACAACAATGTATACAAAACTGCGCTTAAAGTGACACACTATATTTTGAGCGCAACGCAATCTGACTATCAAAGATCCCTGCAAAAGAATGGCCCTGAGTAACATTAAAGTACACCTTTCGGAAATCACTTACCTCACAAAAATCGTCATTACTCGAAGTACGGCAATACAGCGAGCACCACTACTGCCAGCTAAATAAGAGATTCAAACTACGGAGGGCACTAACTACTGATAGGGATAGTTAGCAAAGTAAAGATTTTAATAGAGAACAACAAACAATGTATTTACCCTTAATATCATCACAAGTCATAATATATGTAATTTGAAAAGTCCGCCATATCTCTCCTCACATGCACCAGTGCTGGCGGCTCACCCCTAACTGCGCAACGGTACGCGCTGTTCACATCCAGCTATAGCAGGTTCATATGACAACAATGCAAACTGGCCACTGACTGCACACGGCACAGGCAGTGATTTTCACACAGAGCGCTACGTGGCATTACCAATAAAAAAAAATGTAAACAAACAGCCTACGTACAAATCAGAATAAAAAACAAAAAAAAAGAGCAAAAGATCGTTACGTCAATGAAAAAAAAAGGCAAAAGAGGAAACAAACTGCATCTATATGTGCTCTTAACTGTAGATACCTGTACACAGCTTCGTGCAATGAATGCCGGCTCACATTTAATTTTTTGATTGTTGGAGGAAATATTCTTTAAATGGAAATGAATGGTTTTACCTTTAAAAAAAAGTTACTTTGGAAACAAAGTATTATTGGGGCATTTTGTTGTGAAGAAAATAGTTACAATTGACATACATTATTAGATTTGCGCAATGCAGCTTCATTACCTTACCTTTTATAACAATATGCATCGTCCCGAACGGAGACCAGAGTCGCGAGAAGAGCACGCCGCCGCCCGCTCAGTACAATCGTCCACTCGCTAATACTGTCGTCGACTGACTACGACCTCTCCCGACCCGCCACATAGAGATGACAACTGTTCCTGCCGACCCGCTACGTGCCACTAGTGTCGTGTGGCGCAGACTAGCGACGATAAGAAACTCTCTGGTCAGAGATTGTGTGGTGCCTCGCCATCGCTGGTAATGAGTACATAGGTGTTTGAGCGCGCGTACCGGAACACGCAGTGCGGAGCCCAGAGACTGTGTTGTCGAGGCCGTCGACGCAGTGCATGTCGGTCGGTCGAGTGCGTGCGGGAGGGCAGAGAGGCAGCGTCGGCACGGAGATGCACGCACGGGGGCTGCGGCGTGGCGCGTTTGCGGTAGGCGCCTTTGGTGGCAACGGCCGGGACAAGCAGCGGTGTATGGTGTGGTGCGGGCCGGACAGGGGCGGCGGAGGAGGAGGAGGCGGCGGCGCGACGATGGCATTGGGGCGGAAACGGGGACGGCGACGGCGGATGTTGAGAGGCGTCACGCGCGGACCGACACAGACGCACAGATAGATAGATAGGAAGAAGAAGGGGCGGCTGGTGAGTGCAATTTAGGCGGTAGACACAAGAGGTCGGCACGGCATTTGCGTGATGTGGCGTTGTGACGGGGTGTGCTCGCTTGCCTCGTTTTGTTGATGCGCGCAGGAAGATGTGCAGAGCAGCGGCGGGCGGCTCGGTTCGGTTTGGCCCGGCGGGCCGCGCTGTTGTCGCGGACGTGAGCGCCCCCTGGCGGGTGGCCGGAGGCGGCGCGGCGTGTTGGACGTGTGGCTGGCGGCAGTGCACAATTGCGAGTGGCTGGCGGTGTGGCGGTTGGCGCGTCGGGCGGCCGAGAGAGAGGAGAGGGTATGTGTTTGCGGGCGCGTTTGCTGCGCGGCGTCGTGCAGGGAGGGCGGGCGCTTGTCGACTGTGAGTGTGTGTGACTGTGTGGCGAATTGGCGGCGTTGTGCTCCGGCCGAAGGCGTCGGGGAAAGGAGAGTTGGTCGTGATGTCATGTCGCGCCGTGTCATGTCTGCGAAACGGCTGCCGAGAGGTGTGGTGGTAGCGAGCCGGTCGGTGTCAGTGCGATGGGAATGTGCGTTTGGCGGTTTCGGTGTGCTTTTTGCGGCGTGAGAGTGGGGCGGGCGGGCAGGCGTGCTGTTGTTGGTTCCTTGTGTCTTGTGTGTAGCTTGATGGCAACGTGGAAGGACGCCTGTTTCCAGCCGTGCGTGTGGTTGTCGACGTTGACTGGTTTGGGGCGTGCCGTTGCACGTGCGTGTTTGGGTCGTTGGTGTGGTTTTGGCTGGCTGGCTGGCTGGCTGGCTGTGTGTACGGTGGATAGTGCAGTAGTTGTGTCGTTGCCACGGGCGTCGGGTGCGGCTGCGCGTAGTGGCGGAAAGGTGTCGCGTGACTTTGTGAATGGAGTGGGGCGGGGAAAGGAGCAGCGTGCCGCTGCGTCGTGGCCGTTAGCCAGAGGCTGTGCTTTGATAGTTTTGTGGACGGTTCGTGCGAGGCGATTTGTTGCCTGCCCTATGTTTGTTTGTTGTTTTTGGAGACGACGACTGGTTGGTGGCGTGCGCGCGAGCGAAGTGGCGGTGTGCGTTTCCCGTGCCGACTGCCGACTGCCGGCTGGCGACAGGTGCGCCGTCGGTGGGGTGGGTGGCCGGCACAAGTAGAGGCGGCGGCGTCGTTGCGGTGTGTTTGTGTTGTCGGCGACAGCTGTTTGTGCGGTGCGTGTGAATGGTGGTGCAAACGTGTGCTGGCGTTGAGGCTGCGACCGCGGCGTGTTGTTGGTTGATGTTGAACAGCGGCTGTGTGCGGTGGTGGTGTTGCCGCACGTGCATCCGGCCCGGCGCGGAAAGCGCAGTTGCGGCGGCCCTTCGGTGCCAGCCACGTCGCGTGAGCGGCGGGTTGCTCTGGTCGACACGTGGTGCTCTGGTTTGTTGTTTGGTGCCCTTTGGCCGGTGGGTGGTCCGTGTGTCTCGGTATCTGGTCGTGGTCGTGCTGCCCGTTTGTCGGCGTTGTCTGTGGCTTCGCTTTTGTTTTTGTTTTTGCGGCGTGCCGACGACCCGACGCGACCTTTACACCCAAAGTGTGGCGCCCGAAGGTGAACCAACGTAATCCGACCTCGGCGCTTAAGCTCTAAGCCTAAGCTGAGCGAACCGAACCTGTGTAGCGTTGCGTAGCGTGAGGTGAGGTGCGGTGAGGTCAGCCTCAGCGCCAAGTAAGCCAAGCTGTCCGGCCGTGAGGTGGGTGGGTAGGTAGGTGCGGCTGCTGCGGCCACCTGACGCCCGACGTGTGTTTGAATGCTTAACCTAAGTTTGAGGCTTAACCTAACCCAAGTGGCCTTAACCTAACCTAACCTAACCTCGGACGCCCGACGTGTGGTTTGAATGCTTAACCTAAGTTTGACGCTTAACCTAACACCGACCCTTAACCTAACCCAAGTGCCCCTAACCTAACCTAACCTAACCTTAATGTAACGTAACGTAACCTAACCTCTGACGCCTGACGTGTGTTTTGAATGCTTAACCTAACCCAAGTGCCCTTAACCTAACCCACGTCCACCGAACCTAACCGAGACGTGTGAACCTAATGTCTAACTCGTAACGCGTGATGTTGGCTGTCGTGTGTGCTGACGGCAGATTGGGTTGGTCTGTAGTTGCGGATTTCGGTTTGCCTCGGGCGAGGGGTTGGCTCGTAAGCGGCGAGGGGCGCTCCGGCGGAGCATGTTGCTTTGCAGGCGGCGCCCGTTTTTTGCGGCGGGCACAATTGAAATTGTTGGGAAACGAACGAAAGGGCTGTGAATGTTGGCGGGCGAGAGGAGGAGGACGTGGCCCGACGGCTGCGGGCCGATCGGGAAACGGTGGGAGGGCGATGGGGCGGCGGAGGTGCGTTTGCACGGCCGTCATCGCCGCACGCCTCCTCTTGTGTGGCTGTGGCGCCGGCCGCGCTGGCCGGGCTGCCGCGGCGACGGTGTGGGGCCTTTGCCGAAGGTTTGGCCATTGTGGCCGGTCGCCGGCTGGGGCTGTGGGGGCGGCATTTGGGCGTGGGCGGCGATTCTCGGCGGGCCGACCCAGGCTGTAGCGCGCGGTGGCTGCAGTTTGGCCGTGGTTTGCGGCGCTGCCGTGGCGACTGGTTGGCGACTGTGGTGTGGCTGTGTGTAGCCCCATCCTCGGTGGTTTGAAAGGCGCGGGTGGTTGTGGCGCAGGTGTGGGGCTGCTCCGCACAGGCTGTCGGACGTTGGGCGGTAGCAAGCGCGGGAGGCGCGGCGCGGCGGCGCGCAGAGTGGCGGCCGCTCTCTCGGCCGTCCGCGCCCGCCCGCGACACTGGCTGGGCCTGTGGCGCGAGGCGGCTATTCCTCTGCTGTGCGCTCCGCTCGCTGCGTGTCTCTTCTCGCTCTCGCTGCTCGCTGTGTTGTGTGTTAACGCGCGTCGTCGAAATGGCAGATCAGGCGGCTACGAACGAGACTGCTGCGGCACCCGCCGCCACCGGCACTACGAAGAAGGCAAAGTCTGCGTCGTCTGCGAAGAAGCCGCGCGCCAAGCCTGCGCACCCGCGCACCTCTGAGATGGTGACGGCCGCCATCAAGAGTCTGAAGGAGCGCGGCGGATCGTCGCTGCAGGCGATCAAGAAGTACATTGCCGCGCACTACAAGCTGGACGCGGAGAAGCTGGCGCCGTTTATCAAGAAGTACCTCAAGTCGGCCGTGGTGGCGGGCGAGCTGGTGCAGACGAAGGGGAAGGGCGCGTCCGGCTCTTTCAAGCTTGCCGGCGCCGGCGGCGGGGCGGCTGAGGGCGGCAAGGCTCGTGCTGGCGGTGCCAAGAAGAAGCGCGCCGCTCCGGCCAGCAAGGAGAAGAAGGGTGCCCGTGCGGCCGGCGCAAAGAAGGCTGGTGGCGTGAAGGCGGCGACTGGTCGGAAGGCGGGCGCCGCCAAGAAGGCGTCTGCGGCGTCGGCCGCTCCCGCCGGTGCGAAGAAGGCGGCTGCTGCCAAGCCGGCCAAGGCCAAGTCGCCGTCGAAGGCGAAGAAGGCCGCCAAGGTTCCGACGAAGAAGCCGAAGGCGCCGCGCCCGAAGAAGGCGACGACGCCGTCTAAGGCGAAGGCGTCGCCCAAGAAGAAGAAGTAGAGGAGAAGAAGAAAGGAATGGGAAAGGAAAGGAAGGGTTGGCGGTTGACTCCGTCGTCCCCACCCCCCCCCCCCGTCCCCGTCGTCTAGTGGCGCGCAAGAGACGCGCGGCCCAAAACGGCCCTTCTCAGGGCCATCAAAGCACGTCGGGAAGGTTTTGATTGTCGTGTTGCGGTGTGGTTGTGCCGTCTGGCGTTTCTGTATGCCCGTGTGTGGATACTGTTTGCGTGCCGTGGTGGTTGGATTGCGGGGGGTCGGTGGCGGGTGCGGGCGGCGGTAGCGGTTGCTTGTCGCCGTTTTTGGTCGCGGCCGGCCGACGGTTGGTTTGTGTCATGTTGTTTGAATACTTTGGTTTGTCTGTCTGTTTGCCTGCCTTCTCCTCGGATGTGTCTTGTCTTGGTTGTGTGTGTGTTCTTGCAACGGGGGCGGGGGACGTTGAGATGTGGAAAGGGTCGGTGGCGTTGGACGAGCCTGCGTGCCTGGCTGGCCGTTGGTGCGGGTTTTTTGTTTTGTTTGTTTGTTTCGAAACGAAGCGGCGGCCGGCCAGCCACCCGTGTGGTTGACGGCGTCGGCCGATGGGTGTTGTGCGCTTTGAGCGCCGCGCCGGGGAGGGATGATGTTGATTGATTGTTGCGCGCGCCAGCAAGCTGGCAGAGGAGAGCGGCTGTGGCGGACGGACGGGAAGTGGAAGCGGTGTTTTGTCTTTGGTTCTCTGGTTGTGGGGCGAGAGGCGACCGACAAAGTTTGCTCGCGACGGAGTGATGTTAGTGGCCCTTAAAAGGGCCGTTTTGTTTGTTTGCGTGCGTGGGCGGTGCCCAGCGGCTGGCGCGGTGTTTAGGCGCGCTCGCCGCGGATGCGGCGCGCGAGCTGGATGTCCTTGGGCATGATGGTGACGCGCTTGGCGTGGATTGCGCACAGGTTGGTGTCTTCGAAGAGGCCGACGAGGTAGGCCTCGCTGGCCTCCTGCAGGGCCATGACCGCGGAGCTCTGGAAGCGCAGGTCGGTCTTGAAGTCCTGGGCGATCTCGCGCACTAGGCGCTGGAATGGCAGCTTGCGGATGAGCAGCTCTGTGCTCTTCTGGTAGCGCCTGATTTCTCGCAGGGCGACGGTGCCCGGCCTGTAGCGGTGGGGCTTCTTGACGCCGCCGGTGGCGGGCGCGCTCTTCCTCGCCGCCTTGGTGGCGAGCTGTTTGCGCGGCGCCTTTCCGCCGGTGGACTTGCGGGCCGTTTGCTTTGTGCGGGCCATAGCGGTAGCGGAGCGGCGTGGAGGCGAGCGAGGTGCTGCGTCGGGTGCTGCCTTGACGACACGGGCGCGCGCCAGCCTTTGCCTTCGCCTTCGCTGCACTGGTGAGGGTTGACCCTCGGCTTGATACGGAAGTTTTAGCGCGGGAGCGCTTCGCCTTCCTCATGACGGAGTGGTGAGTGGAGTCCTGGCTGATGAGATGGGCATGACGGTGTGCATGTTGCTTTTTTTTTTTTTTTTTTTTTTTTTTTTTTTTTTTTTTTTTTTTTTTTTTTTTTTTGCGAAAGATAAAAGGATAGTCAGAGGTAAAGTTAGAGAGGCGGAAAACGAAACGGCCGAAATGGCTGGCCGGAGGTGAGAATAACTCTCGCTGATGGATGAGGATATTGCCCTAGCACTGCAGTGCTATCCGGGAGACTGAAGATGGATGGTGGGGAGATGGCCCTGCACTTGAAGGTGAGAGAGTTCGGCCAAGAACTGCCATTCGTCGTGCGTGAAGATGGGATGTTTGGCAATGAGGAGTAACTCCTTCTTGGACAAGAAATTGAGCCACCTGAGCTGATACTGGGTAAAGTGATTAGGGCGATGGGGGAGGGGAGGCCGAACACCTTTGAGACAGTAGGGGTATGGGTGGTCAAAGAAGGGGTAAGACCCGTCCTGGAGCGATGTCACAAGGCCCTTAAGGAAAGGACGTATCTCGCGGGCAGCTGGAAAGAGGGGTTGCCGCAACCTCTGGATGATGGACTGCCCTACCTTGGAGGAGTCGGTTGTTGCCACAGCACGCTGACCTGCAGACGTCGGAACTGAGTTGGACGACGGAGGCGGCACATCGTCGGTGTCCATAGGCGCAACCACTTGCGGCGCGGCAGGGGACGGAGCGGCGGTCGACAGTGCGGCCGCATCAACCCCCACCGGCCGACGCACGGGCGGGGCGTCGGCGGGAACCGCCGACGTCTTCTTGGGGCGCTGCAACCTCTTGATGAGCGGCTGCTCCACAGGGGAGGAGTCGGTCATTGTCACAGCACGGTGGCCGGCAGGCGTCGGAACGGAGTGGGACGGCTGCGGCGGCACATCTTCGGTGTCCATAGGCGCAACCACTTGCGTCGCGGCAGGGGACGGGTCGGCAGGTGCCTGCGTGGCCGCATCGACCCCCGCCGGCCGGGGCACGGGGGGGGCGGCGGCGGAAACCGCCGACGTCTTCTTGACGGCTCGCAGCTCATCGCGCAGCTGCTGGAGCTGGCGATGGACGGCCGTGAGCTCTTCTTGCAGCGCGGCCCGTTCGGCCGCAAAGGCGGCTTGGAAGCCGGCCATAGCGTGGTCGGTAGCGGCTTCAAGACGGCGCGGCTCGCACCCCACGCCGGAGCGGGGGGGCGGGGCGGCCGACGTGGTCGTGGACGCCGCCGCAGGACGTGGTGCGGCGGACAGACGGCGAAACTCCCGAAGGTAGCCGCAGCTACGCGAATTTGCGGCGTGCGACCCGCCACAGTTCACGCACCTGCTGGCCGAACCACGAGGCTTCGTACAGCGGCGAGTGTCGGGAGCCGCCGCGCACTTCAAGCACGCGACGGCGTTCGTGCACTCCCGCGCGGCATGCCCCAGTTGCTGGCAATTGTAGCACTGGAGGCCCATCCGATGCTGCTGCGTTCGCCTGCGCCGTGGCGGACGTGGGCGGCGGCCGGTGAACCCCAACGCGTGGAGGAGAACTTCAAGTGCGGCGGCAAACTGCTGTACAGCCATAGCGTGACGTGCGCGGTGACAGTAGCAATGTGTCGCAGCGAGTCGAGCAGCGAATACTAACTCGGTATGCGCGCGCCAGCCACCGTGGTGCGCTTATATGCCCTCGGTTGCGCGTGGTGGGGGGAGGGCGGGCCAGAGTCTATATAGGGGGGCTGGCGCGTGCGCTGGGCGCAGACCGTAGCCGACTCGCTAGCGCCGGGTGAGGAGCCAGCCGCTGCAGCAGACGTTTTGCTTGCCTGAGCTTTTTTGAGGATTTAGAAGAGATGACTGGCCGCGGCAAGGGAGGAAAGGGGCTCGGCAAGGGTGGCGCCAAGCGGCACCGCAAGGTGTTGCGCGACAACATCCAGGGCATCACGAAGCCCGCGATCCGCCGCCTGGCTCGCAGGGGCGGCGTGAAGCGCATCTCTGGTCTGATCTACGAGGAGACCCGCGGAGTGCTGAAGGTGTTCCTGGAGAACGTGATCCGCGACGCGGTGACGTACACTGAGCACGCCAAGCGCAAGACTGTGACGGCCATGGACGTGGTGTACGCCCTGAAGAGGCAGGGGCGCACCCTGTACGGTTTCGGCGGTTAGGCGCGTCGCAGCCGGTGTGCTGTGCCGCGTTGGCCTTCCCGCGGCCGTGGGAGAGACGAAAACGGCCCTTTTCAGGGCCACCACACTGTTCGGAAATTGAAAAGTGCGAAAGAGTCTGTGTTGTTGCTGCGTGTGTTGCCTGCCTGCCTGCCTGCCTGCCTTCTTTCTTTCATTCTTCATTTCGTTTTCGTTTGACTGACGTGACGTGACTGGGAGAAAGGAAAGGAAGCGGGTCTTGTGGCTGTGTGTGCGAGAGAGGGCGTTTTGTGTTTGCTTTGTTTATCGATCGATGGAGATGCCGGGCTGTGTGTTGTTGTTGTTGTTGTTGTTGTTGTGCGAGAGGCGGTGAATATTTGCGCGGTTTGGCTGTGTGTGTTTGCGGCGGCGTTGGAGTTGCCGAGGCAAGGCGTGCCGATAGGCGGCCGGATCAGCTGTTTCGTTTGTTTGGGGCGCGCGGGAGTGGAGGGCGGTGTGTCGACACGCTCCTCTCGCAGTGGTCATTATTGCTGTCGTTGTCTTGTCGTTTGGAAGGCGACTGTGCGTGCGTGGAGGTGCTTGAGGCAAACGAAACAAAACAAGGTGTGTGTGTGTGTGTGTGTGTGTGTGTGTTGGGCCACACGGGCTGTGGACGACAAGATGGCGGCGGCTCTTCTTGTTCTTCTCTCTTTTAGTCCTCTTACCGTTAGAGGGGGAGTTGGTGGAGGTTATTGTCGCCTGTGGACATTTGCTCCTCTTTTCTGTGTGTTGTTCTTATCTTCGGTACTGTGCTTGTTTTCGGACGTTGCTGTTTGTTGAGAGTGATTATGTGTTCTGTCTGTGCTACTGCTGGAGCAGCGACTCTCGGGTCTTGCACATCTGTCCCTGTGGTGTTCATATCGCCCAAGGGTCAAGACGTAACAGTCATTTTCTGACTTCCGCGCGGTGGCGTAGAACGCTTGTGCCAGGGCGCGGAATCGTGTTGTGAGTGGTTCTATGCAGGTCTGCCGCGGGGACGTGTAAGGCCCGTCGTAGAGCGCTCTGCTTTGGACCCTTCTGTAGGCGATGCATCGTCGATCTGGCTGCACAGCCCCATACAGGGCGCGCATATTCCAGTATCGCTACGCCTGTTGCGGGGTCGAGGGAACAGGGTACAGGATCTGCATCCTGGCGTGAGCGTTTGTGCCAAGTTCCCCTATGTGACACTTGGATGTCAGGCGTGACACCGAGGTACCTCGCAGAATTTCTCCCCCCTGCAATCGTAGCAGTTGGTATGGTCTTGTTGCCGGCGGCGGCTGTGGAAGTGAAGTTAAAGTAAAGTGCGGCGAGGACGACTGCAATTTTGCTTTGGACGTAGGTTTGTGTGGTGGCCCTGAAAAGGGCCGATTGTTGTGAGCCGGGCCGGCAAAGCGCGTTGCGTGCAGGGGAGCACGCAGCGCTGCTGGGCGGCGGGTCCGCGTGCCGATTGCCTGGCCTCTCTGTTTAGGCCTTCTTCTCGGTCTTCTTTGGCAGCAGGACGGCCTGGATGTTGGGCAGGACACCACCCTGTGCGATGGTGACGCCCGACAGGAGCTTGTTGAGCTCCTCGTCGTTGCGGATGGCAAGCTGCAGGTGGCGCGGGATGATGCGCGTCTTCTTGTTGTCGCGGGCCGCGTTTCCGGCCAGCTCGAGCACCTCAGCCGCGAGGTACTCCATGACGGCGGCGAGGTAGACGGGCGCCCCGGCGCCGACGCGCTCGGCGTAGTTTCCCTTGCGCAGGAGGCGGTGGATTCTGCCGACCGGGAACTGGAGCCCGGCCCTGCTGGAGCGGGACTTTGACTTGCCCTTGACTTTGCCTCCCTTTCCGCGTCCGGACATGGCGATGGGCTGTGGTGTGAAAACGAGACGAGACGAAGGACGGTGCGAGCCGCAGCGAGTCGAGCAGCGGAGTTTTTTTTTTTTTTTTTTTTTTTTTTTTTTTTTTTTTTTTTTTTTTTTTTTCATCTTTCATTCCTGCTCCAGATGGGAGGAGGCGGGCACATGGAGAACCTAATGTTCTTTGGTGCCTTAGCTTATCTTATGTACTGCTGTTGGGGCACAATTTATTATTTCAGTTGGGATATTTCCTGTATGATCTTATATTTTCTTGGCTGGTGAGAGGATGTTAAGACCCTGGCATTTGCCCAAGTGCAGGAGGGAAACCTCTCAAAAACCTCCGCAAGGGTCATTGTGTTGATGTTGTCTGATGTGCTTCTGCCTTTGTTGATTAATTGTGGCTTTCGTCTTCTGTCAAGTGCGTTAGTATTTCGGTTGCGATGTTTTGAGTGGATCCGCTTTCTATTGCCATGCCAGGGGTGGGGGTCCTTTATGCTCTCGGGTGCGGCGGCCGGTTGCGCTCGCGGCCCATTGGTCGGCGGCCGCAACGGGGCGAGCTGGTAAAGGTGCGGCGGCGGGGCGCGCTGGGTGCCACTGTGTGGGGAGACGCTGACTAGAGCGGAGCGCTTGCTACTGGTGTTGCTGCCGTACGTTCACGTTCTTGTTTGAGATGCCGCCCAAGACTAGCGGGAAGGCCGCCAAGAAGGCTGGCAAGGCTCAGAAGAACATTTCGAAGGGCGACAAGAAGAAGAAGCGCAAGAGGAAGGAGAGCTATGCCATCTACATCTACAAGGTGCTGAAGCAGGTGCACCCTGACACGGGCATCTCGTCGAAGGCGATGAGCATCATGAACAGCTTCGTGAACGACATTTTCGAGCGCATCGCGGCCGAGGCGTCCCGCCTGGCGCACTACAACAAGCGCTCGACCATCACGTCCCGCGAGATCCAGACCGCTGTGCGGCTGTTGCTGCCTGGCGAGCTGGCCAAGCACGCCGTGAGCGAGGGCACGAAGGCGGTGACCAAGTACACGAGCTCCAAGTAAGGAGGTGGCTCTGGAATGGAAGGAGAGAAGGCTCCTCCGTTGCGAGAGCGGCAAAAACGGCCCTTTTCAGGGCCACCAAATGGCCTTTGCGGGAAGGGCGGAATTGTTGTTGTTGTTGTTTTGTGTGTGAGTGGGTGGACGGCGGCAATAGCTACCGCTTTGGTTGCGACGCGACGGGGTGGGGTGGCCGATGCGATGAATTTGATTGATGGGGGCGCGTCGCGTGTTGCGGGGTACGGCCACGGTGTGACGTGGAATGGAGGCACGTGCGCACAACTCGTTGGTGTTACCTGTCTGCGAGGTGGGGGAAGTGCGATCGGTGATGTGTCCTTTGGATGGAGGTGCCGGTTAGTTACGTGACGGATGGAAACGAAACGCGATTGTTGGGAATGTCAGTGTGTAACGACGGCCGTTTTTTCGGGTCGGTTTGCACGCCATACATGGCGAGGGTGAGATGTGTCTGTAAATGCTGCAGCGTGGAGGCGTGTGAGTGACGTTTAAATGAACGCGCATTGAGACACCAATGTGTATTGCATTGTACGGGCGACACGCACGATGATGTACCTTCCCTCCGACTCTGATTTCGATAGTCGTGTCTGACTGACTGTGTCTGCTTGTGCGTACGACGCACGCACACCGACGTCGTCATTGAAGATGCATGCACGCGTGTCCAGTCCAGTGCAGTACAGTACAGTACAGTAAGCGCGACGCTAGAAGACGACGGTCGCTTTGGCGAATGTGCGCACACGTGTTTGTGTGTGTCGGTGATGTGGTCCGATCCGTCGCCTCTGGGAAACTGTCGATCGGCGCGGTACACCGGCATCACGCAACGGTACGTCTTGAACACCCGTCATACCGTCGCGCTGAGAACGGTTACCGAAAGGTGAACCTCTGTGATCGGTCGAATGTCTGGGCAGAACGTGAGGAGAGAATGGTGGAGGAAAGGACAGAGGGGAAGAAAAAAAGTAGAGAGAGAGAAAAAAGAAAAAAAAACCAAACAAAACGGAGAAACGCGGTGTAGAGCAACGGAACGTTCCCGTGTCGGAGGTGTATTGTAGCCGCACTGAAATGCGTGTAACGGCGCGGCGGCAAGTGTCTGCCGTGGTGAACGTTACCTTTGACGGCTGAATTGTGTGCGTTGCGTTGCGTTGCTTTGCTTTGCTTTCCCGGATGTGTATGTAACGTTCGTTGAGATGGTTCTGAGGAAGAATGTACGACAGTGCCCGTGCCGTCTATGTTCGTGTGCAAAGCCATTGTGTGTGTACGGAATGATGTCTGTAGGTGTTAGTGAACATGTTTTACCAGTGGGGGAAATGGATCGTCGATGGTTGCCGTCACGGTCGAGACAACGCACGCACCCTCCCTCCCTCCCTCCCTCCCTCCCTACATGAAGGTGTCGAGAAAGTGTGTTAACTGGGGTTTGTTTGTCTTTCGTTAAAGGGAAGGGACGAGAGAGAGAGAGAGAGAGAGAGAGAAGCGAAGTGGGGATAGTGCGTTCATTTTGTGTGTGTGTGTGTGTTGTTTCGAGAATTGCGTCCGGGAATGGCGGTGGGCGTGCCCTGCATGTGGCCCGGAAGGCTGTTCGTTTCGCGGTAGTGTGTGGACAGGGGAGGGGCACGCGTAACGCTGCTGGCATGGCATGGCATGGCATTCGGGAGATGGGAGGGGGCAAACGAAGAAAACAAGAAGCGGGGGCTATAAAGACGGGGAGGGGCGCGGTGTGGGTGGCTTGCGCTGCGCTCGGCTGGCGCGTGCGGCGTTGTTTTTGTGCAAAAGAAGAGAAAACGAATGGGTTGCCGGGAGGGGGCCGTTGTTGTGTTGTGGTGTAGCCGCAGACGCGGCTGTCAGTGAACGTGGTGAGACCGACGGATGCGGGAGGGGCGGGGGCGGTGGTGAGAGCGGGGAAAACACTAGAAGAAGGAGAAAAACGCTGCAACCAACATAAAATGAGGCGTTTGTAACCTGCCAGCAACAAAACAACAACAAAAAAAAGGTCTATCAACATTGAATGTAAATGGAAATGGACCCAAGTGTAACCTCCCCGCACAAATAGTCGTAAGTAAGTGAGTGCGTGAATGATGATAAAAATGTGCCAGAATGTTGTTAACGTCCCTAGAAAATGAACGAACGAAGATTGATGGGAAACGCGCGATAATATGATGAATGGAAATAATGAACCATGAACATCTCAAGAGACATAATTGAAAACCCGATAAACGTTGTAAGGGCAGCGCTGGCTGACCTTCGGCCCTGTATTCTGAAACGTCCCCCTTTGAACAACAATGTATACAAAACTGCGCTTAAAGTGACACACTATATTTTGAGCGCAACGCAATCTGACTATCAAAGATCCCTGCAAAAGAATGGCCCTGAGTAACATTAAAGTACACCTTTCGGAAATCACTTACCTCACAAAAATCGTCATTACTCGAAGTACGGCAATACAGCGAGCACCACTACTGCCAGCTAAATAAGAGATTCAAACTACGGAGGGCACTAACTACTGATAGGGATAGTTAGCAAAGTAAAGATTTTAATAGAGAACAACAAACAATGTATTTACCCTTAATATCATCACAAGTCATAATATATGTAATTTGAAAAGTCCGCCATATCTCTCCTCACATGCACCAGTGCTGGCGGCTCACCCCTAACTGCGCAACGGTACGCGCTGTTCACATCCAGCTATAGCAGGTTCATATGACAACAATGCAAACTGGCCACTGACTGCACACGGCACAGGCAGTGATTTTCACACAGAGCGCTACGTGGCATTACCAATAAAAAAAAATGTAAACAAACAGCCTACGTACAAATCAGAATAAAAAACAAAAAAAAAGAGCAAAAGATCGTTACGTCAATGAAAAAAAAAGGCAAAAGAGGAAACAAACTGCATCTATATGTGCTCTTAACTGTAGATACCTGTACACAGCTTCGTGCAATGAATGCCGGCTCACATTTAATTTTTTGATTGTTGGAGGAAATATTCTTTAAATGGAAATGAATGGTTTTACCTTTAAAAAAAAGTTACTTTGGAAACAAAGTATTATTGGGGCATTTTGTTGTGAAGAAAATAGTTACAATTGACATACATTATTAGATTTGCGCAATGCAGCTTCATTACCTTACCTTTTATAACAATATGCATCGTCCCGAACGGAGACCAGAGTCGCGAGAAGAGCACGCCGCCGCCCGCTCAGTACAATCGTCCACTCGCTAATACTGTCGTCGACTGACTACGACCTCTCCCGACCCGCCACATAGAGATGACAACTGTTCCTGCCGACCCGCTACGTGCCACTAGTGTCGTGTGGCGCAGACTAGCGACGATAAGAAACTCTCTGGTCAGAGATTGTGTGGTGCCTCGCCATCGCTGGTAATGAGTACATAGGTGTTTGAGCGCGCGTACCGGAACACGCAGTGCGGAGCCCAGAGACTGTGTTGTCGAGGCCGTCGACGCAGTGCATGTCGGTCGGTCGAGTGCGTGCGGGAGGGCAGAGAGGCAGCGTCGGCACGGAGATGCACGCACGGGGGCTGCGGCGTGGCGCGTTTGCGGTAGGCGCCTTTGGTGGCAACGGCCGGGACAAGCAGCGGTGTATGGTGTGGTGCGGGCCGGACAGGGGCGGCGGAGGAGGAGGAGGCGGCGGCGCGACGATGGCATTGGGGCGGAAACGGGGACGGCGACGGCGGATGTTGAGAGGCGTCACGCGCGGACCGACACAGACGCACAGATAGATAGATAGGAAGAAGAAGGGGCGGCTGGTGAGTGCAATTTAGGCGGTAGACACAAGAGGTCGGCACGGCATTTGCGTGATGTGGCGTTGTGACGGGGTGTGCTCGCTTGCCTCGTTTTGTTGATGCGCGCAGGAAGATGTGCAGAGCAGCGGCGGGCGGCTCGGTTCGGTTTGGCCCGGCGGGCCGCGCTGTTGTCGCGGACGTGAGCGCCCCCTGGCGGGTGGCCGGAGGCGGCGCGGCGTGTTGGACGTGTGGCTGGCGGCAGTGCACAATTGCGAGTGGCTGGCGGTGTGGCGGTTGGCGCGTCGGGCGGCCGAGAGAGAGGAGAGGGTATGTGTTTGCGGGCGCGTTTGCTGCGCGGCGTCGTGCAGGGAGGGCGGGCGCTTGTCGACTGTGAGTGTGTGTGACTGTGTGGCGAATTGGCGGCGTTGTGCTCCGGCCGAAGGCGTCGGGGAAAGGAGAGTTGGTCGTGATGTCATGTCGCGCCGTGTCATGTCTGCGAAACGGCTGCCGAGAGGTGTGGTGGTAGCGAGCCGGTCGGTGTCAGTGCGATGGGAATGTGCGTTTGGCGGTTTCGGTGTGCTTTTTGCGGCGTGAGAGTGGGGCGGGCGGGCAGGCGTGCTGTTGTTGGTTCCTTGTGTCTTGTGTGTAGCTTGATGGCAACGTGGAAGGACGCCTGTTTCCAGCCGTGCGTGTGGTTGTCGACGTTGACTGGTTTGGGGCGTGCCGTTGCACGTGCGTGTTTGGGTCGTTGGTGTGGTTTTGGCTGGCTGGCTGGCTGGCTGGCTGTGTGTACGGTGGATAGTGCAGTAGTTGTGTCGTTGCCACGGGCGTCGGGTGCGGCTGCGCGTAGTGGCGGAAAGGTGTCGCGTGACTTTGTGAATGGAGTGGGGCGGGGAAAGGAGCAGCGTGCCGCTGCGTCGTGGCCGTTAGCCAGAGGCTGTGCTTTGATAGTTTTGTGGACGGTTCGTGCGAGGCGATTTGTTGCCTGCCCTATGTTTGTTTGTTGTTTTTGGAGACGACGACTGGTTGGTGGCGTGCGCGCGAGCGAAGTGGCGGTGTGCGTTTCCCGTGCCGACTGCCGACTGCCGGCTGGCGACAGGTGCGCCGTCGGTGGGGTGGGTGGCCGGCACAAGTAGAGGCGGCGGCGTCGTTGCGGTGTGTTTGTGTTGTCGGCGACAGCTGTTTGTGCGGTGCGTGTGAATGGTGGTGCAAACGTGTGCTGGCGTTGAGGCTGCGACCGCGGCGTGTTGTTGGTTGATGTTGAACAGCGGCTGTGTGCGGTGGTGGTGTTGCCGCACGTGCATCCGGCCCGGCGCGGAAAGCGCAGTTGCGGCGGCCCTTCGGTGCCAGCCACGTCGCGTGAGCGGCGGGTTGCTCTGGTCGACACGTGGTGCTCTGGTTTGTTGTTTGGTGCCCTTTGGCCGGTGGGTGGTCCGTGTGTCTCGGTATCTGGTCGTGGTCGTGCTGCCCGTTTGTCGGCGTTGTCTGTGGCTTCGCTTTTGTTTTTGTTTTTGCGGCGTGCCGACGACCCGACGCGACCTTTACACCCAAAGTGTGGCGCCCGAAGGTGAACCAACGTAATCCGACCTCGGCGCTTAAGCTCTAAGCCTAAGCTGAGCGAACCGAACCTGTGTAGCGTTGCGTAGCGTGAGGTGAGGTGCGGTGAGGTCAGCCTCAGCGCCAAGTAAGCCAAGCTGTCCGGCCGTGAGGTGGGTGGGTAGGTAGGTGCGGCTGCTGCGGCCACCTGACGCCCGACGTGTGTTTGAATGCTTAACCTAAGTTTGAGGCTTAACCTAACCCAAGTGGCCTTAACCTAACCTAACCTAACCTCGGACGCCCGACGTGTGGTTTGAATGCTTAACCTAAGTTTGACGCTTAACCTAACACCGACCCTTAACCTAACCCAAGTGCCCCTAACCTAACCTAACCTAACCTTAATGTAACGTAACGTAACCTAACCTCTGACGCCTGACGTGTGTTTTGAATGCTTAACCTAACCCAAGTGCCCTTAACCTAACCCACGTCCACCGAACCTAACCGAGACGTGTGAACCTAATGTCTAACTCGTAACGCGTGATGTTGGCTGTCGTGTGTGCTGACGGCAGATTGGGTTGGTCTGTAGTTGCGGATTTCGGTTTGCCTCGGGCGAGGGGTTGGCTCGTAAGCGGCGAGGGGCGCTCCGGCGGAGCATGTTGCTTTGCAGGCGGCGCCCGTTTTTTGCGGCGGGCACAATTGAAATTGTTGGGAAACGAACGAAAGGGCTGTGAATGTTGGCGGGCGAGAGGAGGAGGACGTGGCCCGACGGCTGCGGGCCGATCGGGAAACGGTGGGAGGGCGATGGGGCGGCGGAGGTGCGTTTGCACGGCCGTCATCGCCGCACGCCTCCTCTTGTGTGGCTGTGGCGCCGGCCGCGCTGGCCGGGCTGCCGCGGCGACGGTGTGGGGCCTTTGCCGAAGGTTTGGCCATTGTGGCCGGTCGCCGGCTGGGGCTGTGGGGGCGGCATTTGGGCGTGGGCGGCGATTCTCGGCGGGCCGACCCAGGCTGTAGCGCGCGGTGGCTGCAGTTTGGCCGTGGTTTGCGGCGCTGCCGTGGCGACTGGTTGGCGACTGTGGTGTGGCTGTGTGTAGCCCCATCCTCGGTGGTTTGAAAGGCGCGGGTGGTTGTGGCGCAGGTGTGGGGCTGCTCCGCACAGGCTGTCGGACGTTGGGCGGTAGCAAGCGCGGGAGGCGCGGCGCGGCGGCGCGCAGAGTGGCGGCCGCTCTCTCGGCCGTCCGCGCCCGCCCGCGACACTGGCTGGGCCTGTGGCGCGAGGCGGCTATTCCTCTGCTGTGCGCTCCGCTCGCTGCGTGTCTCTTCTCGCTCTCGCTGCTCGCTGTGTTGTGTGTTAACGCGCGTCGTCGAAATGGCAGATCAGGCGGCTACGAACGAGACTGCTGCGGCACCCGCCGCCACCGGCACTACGAAGAAGGCAAAGTCTGCGTCGTCTGCGAAGAAGCCGCGCGCCAAGCCTGCGCACCCGCGCACCTCTGAGATGGTGACGGCCGCCATCAAGAGTCTGAAGGAGCGCGGCGGATCGTCGCTGCAGGCGATCAAGAAGTACATTGCCGCGCACTACAAGCTGGACGCGGAGAAGCTGGCGCCGTTTATCAAGAAGTACCTCAAGTCGGCCGTGGTGGCGGGCGAGCTGGTGCAGACGAAGGGGAAGGGCGCGTCCGGCTCTTTCAAGCTTGCCGGCGCCGGCGGCGGGGCGGCTGAGGGCGGCAAGGCTCGTGCTGGCGGTGCCAAGAAGAAGCGCGCCGCTCCGGCCAGCAAGGAGAAGAAGGGTGCCCGTGCGGCCGGCGCAAAGAAGGCTGGTGGCGTGAAGGCGGCGACTGGTCGGAAGGCGGGCGCCGCCAAGAAGGCGTCTGCGGCGTCGGCCGCTCCCGCCGGTGCGAAGAAGGCGGCTGCTGCCAAGCCGGCCAAGGCCAAGTCGCCGTCGAAGGCGAAGAAGGCCGCCAAGGTTCCGACGAAGAAGCCGAAGGCGCCGCGCCCGAAGAAGGCGACGACGCCGTCTAAGGCGAAGGCGTCGCCCAAGAAGAAGAAGTAGAGGAGAAGAAGAAAGGAATGGGAAAGGAAAGGAAGGGTTGGCGGTTGACTCCGTCGTCCCCACCCCCCCCCCGTCCCCGTCGTCTAGTGGCGCGCAAGAGACGCGCGGCCCAAAACGGCCCTTCTCAGGGCCATCAAAGCACGTCGGGAAGGTTTTGATTGTCGTGTTGCGGTGTGGTTGTGCCGTCTGGCGTTTCTGTATGCCCGTGTGTGGATACTGTTTGCGTGCCGTGGTGGTTGGATTGCGGGGGGTCGGTGGCGGGTGCGGGCGGCGGTAGCGGTTGCTTGTCGCCGTTTTTGGTCGCGGCCGGCCGACGGTTGGTTTGTGTCATGTTGTTTGAATACTTTGGTTTGTCTGTCTGTTTGCCTGCCTTCTCCTCGGATGTGTCTTGTCTTGGTTGTGTGTGTGTTCTTGCAACGGGGGCGGGGGACGTTGAGATGTGGAAAGGGTCGGTGGCGTTGGACGAGCCTGCGTGCCTGGCTGGCCGTTGGTGCGGGTTTTTTGTTTTGTTTGTTTGTTTCGAAACGAAGCGGCGGCCGGCCAGCCACCCGTGTGGTTGACGGCGTCGGCCGATGGGTGTTGTGCGCTTTGAGCGCCGCGCCGGGGAGGGATGATGTTGATTGATTGTTGCGCGCGCCAGCAAGCTGGCAGAGGAGAGCGGCTGTGGCGGACGGACGGGAAGTGGAAGCGGTGTTTTGTCTTTGGTTCTCTGGTTGTGGGGCGAGAGGCGACCGACAAAGTTTGCTCGCGACGGAGTGATGTTAGTGGCCCTTAAAAGGGCCGTTTTGTTTGTTTGCGTGCGTGGGCGGTGCCCAGCGGCTGGCGCGGTGTTTAGGCGCGCTCGCCGCGGATGCGGCGCGCGAGCTGGATGTCCTTGGGCATGATGGTGACGCGCTTGGCGTGGATTGCGCACAGGTTGGTGTCTTCGAAGAGGCCGACGAGGTAGGCCTCGCTGGCCTCCTGCAGGGCCATGACCGCGGAGCTCTGGAAGCGCAGGTCGGTCTTGAAGTCCTGGGCGATCTCGCGCACTAGGCGCTGGAATGGCAGCTTGCGGATGAGCAGCTCTGTGCTCTTCTGGTAGCGCCTGATTTCTCGCAGGGCGACGGTGCCCGGCCTGTAGCGGTGGGGCTTCTTGACGCCGCCGGTGGCGGGCGCGCTCTTCCTCGCCGCCTTGGTGGCGAGCTGTTTGCGCGGCGCCTTTCCGCCGGTGGACTTGCGGGCCGTTTGCTTTGTGCGGGCCATAGCGGTAGCGGAGCGGCGTGGAGGCGAGCGAGGTGCTGCGTCGGGTGCTGCCTTGACGACACGGGCGCGCGCCAGCCACCGTGGTGCGCTTATATGCCCTCGGTTGCGCGTGGTGGGGGGAGGGCGGGCCAGAGTCTATATAGGGGGGCTGGCGCGTGCGCTGGGCGCACGCAGACGCAGAGCAGACACTCGAGCTAGCGATGCCGCGTGAAACGGACGCACGCGCCGAGCGCTCCGCGCCACCGCTCGCTATTATGTCCACTGCGGACAGGGCCGCGTCCCTGCACGCACCGGGAGTTGAGTTGAGTACGTCGGGAGAGCACTCGCGGCCTTCCGATAGTACTCCTCCTCCATCGCGTAGCGCTGCCCCCGAAGGCAACGCATCAGCAGCCAAGGCCGCGTCCTTGAATGCAACCAGAGTCGGTAGCAACACATCCGCTGAACCGACTATTGAAACAGCGTGTGCTTCCTCTCACTCCCTCGATGCAGCGGAGCTCCAGCGCATCGAAAAGGAGATGAGGGAGGCATGTATGGACACTGAAGGGAGCTACTACGTCCTCAATGACGAGAACGAGACTCCCGAAACCACAGCAAGCACCGCACCTGCAACAACAACGCCTGCAAACCAGGAAGCAGGAGCTGCGGAGGCTGCGCTGAACTCCTTGTTGGCACTCCTGCCGACGTCCAGCACAGCATTGGAGGCCCACGCCAACAGCGCCCCAAACCAGGACCACACCGCTGACATCACTGAAATGGAGCACCAATCCATTCAGACTCAGATTCAGAATAAGAGGAGGCATTCTGACGGTGACACTCCCGTGCCAGCTAATGCACGGAAGTTCAGGAAGGCAGCAGGCCCTCCCGCACGGCCGAAGGCGACGGCCAAAGGTCGTAGGCGCAGCAACGGAGAGGGAGCGCAACAGCAGGCAGACGCAGACGGCTTCCAACAAGTGAGGAAGCCGGCAAAGCGCGCCAATATCCCGTCCTCAACCCCGATAGCTGTGGAAAACCAATATAACGCGCTGAGCGACGACGACAGCGAAGACGATGTGCAGATGACGCCCGCACCGCCACGCCGCTCTAAACCGCCACCGCTGGTTCTGGATTACCCTGGCACGTTCCGCGAGCTGCAACAACTGCTGCAGAAGGTGCTAGGGAAGAACAACTTCATAATACGAGTGTCTGGGGAGCTGTTCAAAGTCCAAACGAACAGCACCACAGACTACATGATGCTCAATAAAACAGTAACAGACAAGGGCATCAAATTCTATACGTACTCCGCAACGAGAGAGAAACCACTGCGAGTCGTATACAGAGGGTTCTCTTACAAAACGGAACCCAGCCACATCAAAGAGGAGTTGGAGGACTTGGGATATGCTGTGAGCGGCGTGTCCAAAATGAAGAACCCACGGACGAGAAAAGACTCGCCGCTCTTCTGTGTGTACGCTCCCAACACAGAGCGCAACAGAGAGCTGTTCCAGCTCCGTTTAATCGCCAATTGCAGTGTGACACCTGAGAACCTGCGCACTAAACAACCTTATGCACAGTGCTTCAGGTGTCAGCAACTGGGCCACGTCCAGAAACACTGCAACATGGACGAGAGATGCGTGAGATGCGCAGGCGAACACGCATCTCGCGATTGCACAATCAAAGGAATACCGCACAAGGACTTCACACCGAAGTGCGCCCTGTGTGGTGAAAATCACATGGCCACGTATAGAGGCTGTGAACGGCACATAGCCTTCCTCGAGCGCGCACAAGGCCAGCAGCAGCGCGGAGGGAAGACGGCCAGAAACGGGAAAACCGCATTCCGCGACTCGCAGAACTGGCCGGCATCCGGTCAGCCACAAAGGAGACGACGCCGCCGGACACGTGGAGGACGACGCGCCGGGTACAACCCAGCGCCGCCAGGGGCCAGCACCTCCCGGCCGAGCACGCAGAGGCAGCCGCCAACGGTCGGTAAGGCAGCTCGCGACGCGACCGGCAGTGCAGTCCCGGCCACCTCCCCTACGCGCGAGTCTCAAAACTTGCCGCGAGAGGGCAGCACCTCCCGGACGCAACCGGGTGAGACAGCCGCCGAGTACAGCTCGTCGCCACCAGAGGGCAGCAGCATGCAGACGCTGCAGCCAGCAGCCGGTAAGGCAGCCTTCGCGGCTACCTACAACACGATCTCGGAGGCCGCTACCGCGACGGAGTCCCACAACTCGCCGCGTGGTGGCAGCACCTCACGGACACAGCCAGCGGCAACTGACGCCCAGCGAGGTGCGCCGCTCACAGGTGGCAGCACCGCACGGCCGCAGCCGGCACCCCGTGCTAACGCGTGGCCTCGGCAGCGATCAGCTGATCCGACGACAGCCACTGCTGCTACCGGGCGCGCGCAACGAGCACGCACAAATAACGAAGACGCAGCCTCCTGGCGTCGCCCTCCGAGAATAGACAGCCCCGTCGACTTCCCGGAGATGCGCCAGCGCGGAAATCGCTACCAACAGCGGCACAACGACGCGCCCCATCCTCCAAATCAACCACAGGAGGAAGACAAGGCCACCCAAATGCTGCAACTGCTGGCAGGCCTCATAGACAGGGTTCTCCACGTGATCGAGGACCTTCCTAACAAATATGCGGCGTCTGTGGAGAAGATCACACAGACGATTACCTTGGCCATCTCCACCAAACATCATGAATAGATACGACCGAGGCGTAAAAATCGGCGTCTTTAACGCCAACGGCTTGCGTCGCCAGGACGCGGAATTCAGAAACTTCATCTGCGACGAGAACCTGGACATCTGTCTCGTCGCAGAAACACACCTGAAGCCCGGCGTGAAAGTGGGAGTGGCCAACTACCACTGCTACCGGGACGACAGGCCCACCGCGGGTGGCGGCACGGCAGTGTACGTGAGGAGGACGCTGCGCCACCACAGAATTCATCTGCCCCAACTCGTCACAATAGAGGCCACTGGAGTAGCCGTACAAACGGACCAGGGGCAGATAAACTTTGTGGCAATATACAGACCTCCAAGGGGACTACTGCAGCCAGATGAGTTCGCGGCGCTGATTTCCCTCCCAGGAAACACATTCCTCGGAGGCGACGTCAACGCCAAGAACATCGTCTGGAACTCCAGGTCCACAAACACAAGTGGCCGCCGTCTACAACGGGTGGCCGAGCAGCACGGAGCGGCAGTGATAGGTCCCCACCAGCCGACCATCTTCCCGGCGCGAAGAGGCGCGCAACCGGACGTCATAGACGTGGCCATCGTCCGCGGGGTGAGACACTTCATCTCCGCCACAACGAGGGCCACGATGGCGTCCGACCACGCCCCTGTGGTCTTTGAACTGAATGCCGACATCGTCCAAACGACCAAACGTGGCCACGACCTCAGGGGCATCACATGGGACACATACCAAATAGAAATGGCGGCCAAAATCGGAGACGCGCCGAACCCGGAGGAACATGGTGCGGAAGCGGCGCTGCGGCACCTCACCCGAGGAGTCGCCGAAGCTGTGGCGGCAGCCACACCAAACCAAAGAAGAGACAACGAGAAGCCACGCGCTCGCGATTTCCCGCAACACCTCAAAGCTGCCATCACGGAGAAGAATAGACTTCGCCGCGAATGGCAGCTAACACGGAATCCCGCAACGAAGCGGCAACTAAACAGGTTGCAGCGGGAAATTAAAGCAGCCGCCGACGCCCACAGAGTAGAAGAGTGGGCGCAGAAAGTCGCTTCCTTGAAAACGGAGGACGGAACGGCCTGGCACGCGGTGAAGGGATTCATCCGCCGCACCGCCAAAATACCGCCACTGCAAGTCAGGAACGTCTTCGTCAGCGAACCGGACGCAAAGGCCAACGCCCTCGCGGACGCGTTCGCTGAAAACTTCACCCCGGTGGAAGACCCCGTTGACCAGGCACACATGGCACTGGTGGAGGAACGACTTCCGGTCTTCCTGGCGGCCGAAGACAACGACACCGTCATCGAGCCGATCGAGGAAGCGGAAGTCGAGATCCAGCTGCGCAATCTCAACGGCAGGAAGGCAGGAGGCCCCGACCACGTCACAAATCAGCTCCTCAAGCAACTGCCGCCCATCGCAATCGGGCACCTCACGGGGATCTTCAACTCGATCATCCGCACTGGCGTATTTCCAGAGTGCTGGAAGCACGCCGAGATCGTGGCCCTACCCAAACCAGGGAAGGATCACAGGCGGGCGAACAACTACCGCCCGATCAGCCTGCTGCCAGCACTCTCGAAGGTCTTCGAGAGGTTGTACCTGCGGCGGCTTGGAAGTCACATCGACGCGGAAGGCATCCTGCCCGACGAGCAGTTTGGATTTCGGAAGGGACACTCCACCACACAGCAACTACTGCGGCTGACAGAGGAAGCATTCTGTGCCCTGGACCGACGCGAGTACTTCGGAGCGCTTCTGCTCGACGTGTCTCGTGCATTTGATTCAGTGTGGCACAATGGTCTCCTTTATAAACTATTTACATTGGGGATTCCTGGGCCACACGTGAAACTCCTGCAGAGTTACCTCGCGGGCCGCACGTTTCACGTACGGGCAGACTGTGGAATCTCCACAGAACGCCGAATACTCGCCGGAGTCCCGCAAGGTTCGGTCCTGGGTCCAGTGCTATACTCGCTGTACACTGCCGACCTTCCGCGTACAGATCGGGTGCAACTCGCCCTGTACGCGGACGACACGGCAGTGTACTGCCGCAGCATGCAGCCGCAACTCCTGCAAAGGCGACTGCAAACCGCAGCCAACAACCTGGAAGACTGGGCGGCAAAGTGGCGGCTGGCGTACAACGCCGCCAAATCACAGGCAATAGTCATTGCCCACCGGAACGTACCGGCTGACCTTCAGGAGACAACACTAAGAGGAAGACCGGTACCCTGGAGCGCAACGGCAAAATATCTGGGCGTCACACTAGACAAACGTCTAACGTGGCGCCCACACATTGAAGAAACGAGGAAAAAGGCAATGGGGCGCATGCACATGCTGTACCCCATTCTAAATCCGAGATCTTCATTGCCAGACCACCTAGGGGTGATCCTCTACAAATCCGTCATACGACCAGTGCTGGAATACGCCGCGGTCGTATGGGGAAACACGGCACCAACCAACATGAAACGGATCCAGGCAGTGCAGAACAGAGCACTGAAATGGGCACTCCATCTGCCAATGGACTTCCCAACTGAGGAACTCCACCAGATAGCAGACATCGAAAGAGTCCGAAGAAGAATAGAACAACAGGCCGTAAAATTTTACAACACCGCCGAAACGTCGCAGAACGGGACAATACGACTACTCGGCAGCCGAGAAGAGTGGAGAGCGCATCTGCGCTGGCCACACCATCTTCGTCAGGCACGCTGACGAAGAAGCAACCAATCTCAAAATTAAAGCACCAAACCACATGGATAACCAAACGCAAGGAAACTAAAGATCTCACAAACAGAAGAAATGGAAGGAAGAGCACACCACGTGCTGAAACTTCGTAAAATGCAGAAACCAACACAGGAGTTTCGACAAAAAAGGTGCAGCGGCGGCGCTGGGCGCAGACCGTAGCCGACTCGCTAGCGCCGGGTGAGGAGCCAGCCGCTGCAGCAGACGTTTTGCTTGCCTGAGCTTTTTTGAGGATTTAGAAGAGATGACTGGCCGCGGCAAGGGAGGAAAGGGGCTCGGCAAGGGTGGCGCCAAGCGGCACCGCAAGGTGTTGCGCGACAACATCCAGGGCATCACGAAGCCCGCGATCCGCCGCCTGGCTCGCAGGGGCGGCGTGAAGCGCATCTCTGGTCTGATCTACGAGGAGACCCGCGGAGTGCTGAAGGTGTTCCTGGAGAACGTGATCCGCGACGCGGTGACGTACACTGAGCACGCCAAGCGCAAGACTGTGACGGCCATGGACGTGGTGTACGCCCTGAAGAGGCAGGGGCGCACCCTGTACGGTTTCGGCGGTTAGGCGCGTCGCAGCCGGTGTGCTGTGCCGCGTTGGCCTTCCCGCGGCCGTGGGAGAGACGAAAACGGCCCTTTTCAGGGCCACCACACTGTTCGGAAATTGAAAAGTGCGAAAGAGTCTGTGTTGTTGCTGCGTGTGTTGCCTGCCTGCCTGCCTGCCTGCCTTCTTTCTTTCATTCTTCATTTCGTTTTCGTTTGACTGACGTGACGTGACTGGGAGAAAGGAAAGGAAGCGGGTCTTGTGGCTGTGTGTGCGAGAGAGGGCGTTTTGTGTTTGCTTTGTTTATCGATCGATGGAGATGCCGGGCTGTGTGTTGTTGTTGTTGTTGTTGTTGTTGTGCGAGAGGCGGTGAATATTTGCGCGGTTTGGCTGTGTGTGTTTGCGGCGGCGTTGGAGTTGCCGAGGCAAGGCGTGCCGATAGGCGGCCGGATCAGCTGTTTCGTTTGTTTGGGGCGCGCGGGAGTGGAGGGCGGTGTGTCGACACGCTCCTCTCGCAGTGGTCATTATTGCTGTCGTTGTCTTGTCGTTTGGAAGGCGACTGTGCGTGCGTGGAGGTGCTTGAGGCAAACGAAACAAAACAAGGTGTGTGTGTGTGTGTGTGTGTGTGTGTGTTGGGCCACACGGGCTGTGGACGACAAGATGGCGGCGGCTCTTCTTGTTCTTCTCTCTTTTAGTCCTCTTACCGTTAGAGGGGGAGTTGGTGGAGGTTATTGTCGCCTGTGGACATTTGCTCCTCTTTTCTGTGTGTTGTTCTTATCTTCGGTACTGTGCTTGTTTTCGGACGTTGCTGTTTGTTGAGAGTGATTATGTGTTCTGTCTGTGCTACTGCTGGAGCAGCGACTCTCGGGTCTTGCACATCTGTCCCTGTGGTGTTCATATCGCCCAAGGGTCAAGACGTAACAGTCATTTTCTGACTTCCGCGCGGTGGCGTAGAACGCTTGTGCCAGGGCGCGGAATCGTGTTGTGAGTGGTTCTATGCAGGTCTGCCGCGGGGACGTGTAAGGCCCGTCGTAGAGCGCTCTGCTTTGGACCCTTCTGTAGGCGATGCATCGTCGATCTGGCTGCACAGCCCCATACAGGGCGCGCATATTCCAGTATCGCTACGCCTGTTGCGGGGTCGAGGGAACAGGGTACAGGATCTGCATCCTGGCGTGAGCGTTTGTGCCAAGTTCCCCTATGTGACACTTGGATGTCAGGCGTGACACCGAGGTACCTCGCAGAATTTCTCCCCCCTGCAATCGTAGCAGTTGGTATGGTCTTGTTGCCGGCGGCGGCTGTGGAAGTGAAGTTAAAGTAAAGTGCGGCGAGGACGACTGCAATTTTGCTTTGGACGTAGGTTTGTGTGGTGGCCCTGAAAAGGGCCGATTGTTGTGAGCCGGGCCGGCAAAGCGCGTTGCGTGCAGGGGAGCACGCAGCGCTGCTGGGCGGCGGGTCCGCGTGCCGATTGCCTGGCCTCTCTGTTTAGGCCTTCTTCTCGGTCTTCTTTGGCAGCAGGACGGCCTGGATGTTGGGCAGGACACCACCCTGTGCGATGGTGACGCCCGACAGGAGCTTGTTGAGCTCCTCGTCGTTGCGGATGGCAAGCTGCAGGTGGCGCGGGATGATGCGCGTCTTCTTGTTGTCGCGGGCCGCGTTTCCGGCCAGCTCGAGCACCTCAGCCGCGAGGTACTCCATGACGGCGGCGAGGTAGACGGGCGCCCCGGCGCCGACGCGCTCGGCGTAGTTTCCCTTGCGCAGGAGGCGGTGGATTCTGCCGACCGGGAACTGGAGCCCGGCCCTGCTGGAGCGGGACTTTGACTTGCCCTTGACTTTGCCTCCCTTTCCGCGTCCGGACATGGCGATGGGCTGTGGTGTGAAAACGAGACGAGACGAAGGACGGTGCGAGCCGCAGCGAGTCGAGCAGCGGAGTGGCGGCGCCGCCAGGGGTGGGGGTCCTTTATGCTCTCGGGTGCGGCGGCCGGTTGCGCTCGCGGCCCATTGGTCGGCGGCCGCAACGGGGCGAGCTGGTAAAGGTGCGGCGGCGGGGCGCGCTGGGTGCCACTGTGTGGGGAGACGCTGACTAGAGCGGAGCGCTTGCTACTGGTGTTGCTGCCGTACGTTCACGTTCTTGTTTGAGATGCCGCCCAAGACTAGCGGGAAGGCCGCCAAGAAGGCTGGCAAGGCTCAGAAGAACATTTCGAAGGGCGACAAGAAGAAGAAGCGCAAGAGGAAGGAGAGCTATGCCATCTACATCTACAAGGTGCTGAAGCAGGTGCACCCTGACACGGGCATCTCGTCGAAGGCGATGAGCATCATGAACAGCTTCGTGAACGACATTTTCGAGCGCATCGCGGCCGAGGCGTCCCGCCTGGCGCACTACAACAAGCGCTCGACCATCACGTCCCGCGAGATCCAGACCGCTGTGCGGCTGTTGCTGCCTGGCGAGCTGGCCAAGCACGCCGTGAGCGAGGGCACGAAGGCGGTGACCAAGTACACGAGCTCCAAGTAAGGAGGTGGCTCTGGAATGGAAGGAGAGAAGGCTCCTCCGTTGCGAGAGCGGCAAAAACGGCCCTTTTCAGGGCCACCAAATGGCCTTTGCGGGAAGGGCGGAATTGTTGTTGTTGTTGTTTTGTGTGTGAGTGGGTGGACGGCGGCAATAGCTACCGCTTTGGTTGCGACGCGACGGGGTGGGGTGGCCGATGCGATGAATTTGATTGATGGGGGCGCGTCGCGTGTTGCGGGGTACGGCCACGGTGTGACGTGGAATGGAGGCACGTGCGCACAACTCGTTGGTGTTACCTGTCTGCGAGGTGGGGGAAGTGCGATCGGTGATGTGTCCTTTGGATGGAGGTGCCGGTTAGTTACGTGACGGATGGAAACGAAACGCGATTGTTGGGAATGTCAGTGTGTAACGACGGCCGTTTTTTCGGGTCGGTTTGCACGCCATACATGGCGAGGGTGAGATGTGTCTGTAAATGCTGCAGCGTGGAGGCGTGTGAGTGACGTTTAAATGAACGCGCATTGAGACACCAATGTGTATTGCATTGTACGGGCGACACGCACGATGATGTACCTTCCCTCCGACTCTGATTTCGATAGTCGTGTCTGACTGACTGTGTCTGCTTGTGCGTACGACGCACGCACACCGACGTCGTCATTGAAGATGCATGCACGCGTGTCCAGTCCAGTGCAGTACAGTACAGTACAGTAAGCGCGACGCTAGAAGACGACGGTCGCTTTGGCGAATGTGCGCACACGTGTTTGTGTGTGTCGGTGATGTGGTCCGATCCGTCGCCTCTGGGAAACTGTCGATCGGCGCGGTACACCGGCATCACGCAACGGTACGTCTTGAACACCCGTCATACCGTCGCGCTGAGAACGGTTACCGAAAGGTGAACCTCTGTGATCGGTCGAATGTCTGGGCAGAACGTGAGGAGAGAATGGTGGAGGAAAGGACAGAGGGGAAGAAAAAAAGTAGAGAGAGAGAAAAAAGAAAAAAAAACCAAACAAAACGGAGAAACGCGGTGTAGAGCAACGGAACGTTCCCGTGTCGGAGGTGTATTGTAGCCGCACTGAAATGCGTGTAACGGCGCGGCGGCAAGTGTCTGCCGTGGTGAACGTTACCTTTGACGGCTGAATTGTGTGCGTTGCGTTGCGTTGCTTTGCTTTGCTTTCCCGGATGTGTATGTAACGTTCGTTGAGATGGTTCTGAGGAAGAATGTACGACAGTGCCCGTGCCGTCTATGTTCGTGTGCAAAGCCATTGTGTGTGTACGGAATGATGTCTGTAGGTGTTAGTGAACATGTTTTACCAGTGGGGGAAATGGATCGTCGATGGTTGCCGTCACGGTCGAGACAACGCACGCACCCTCCCTCCCTCCCTCCCTCCCTCCCTACATGAAGGTGTCGAGAAAGTGTGTTAACTGGGGTTTGTTTGTCTTTCGTTAAAGGGAAGGGACGAGAGAGAGAGAGAGAGAGAGAGAGAAGCGAAGTGGGGATAGTGCGTTCATTTTGTGTGTGTGTGTGTGTTGTTTCGAGAATTGCGTCCGGGAATGGCGGTGGGCGTGCCCTGCATGTGGCCCGGAAGGCTGTTCGTTTCGCGGTAGTGTGTGGACAGGGGAGGGGCACGCGTAACGCTGCTGGCATGGCATGGCATGGCATTCGGGAGATGGGAGGGGGCAAACGAAGAAAACAAGAAGCGGGGGCTATAAAGACGGGGAGGGGCGCGGTGTGGGTGGCTTGCGCTGCGCTCGGCTGGCGCGTGCGGCGTTGTTTTTGTGCAAAAGAAGAGAAAACGAATGGGTTGCCGGGAGGGGGCCGTTGTTGTGTTGTGGTGTAGCCGCAGACGCGGCTGTCAGTGAACGTGGTGAGACCGACGGATGCGGGAGGGGCGGGGGCGGTGGTGAGAGCGGGGAAAACACTAGAAGAAGGAGAAAAACGCTGCAACCAACATAAAATGAGGCGTTTGTAACCTGCCAGCAACAAAACAACAACAAAAAAAAGGTCTATCAACATTGAATGTAAATGGAAATGGACCCAAGTGTAACCTCCCCGCACAAATAGTCGTAAGTAAGTGAGTGCGTGAATGATGATAAAAATGTGCCAGAATGTTGTTAACGTCCCTAGAAAATGAACGAACGAAGATTGATGGGAAACGCGCGATAATATGATGAATGGAAATAATGAACCATGAACATCTCAAGAGACATAATTGAAAACCCGATAAACGTTGTAAGGGCAGCGCTGGCTGACCTTCGGCCCTGTATTCTGAAACGTCCCCCTTTGAACAACAATGTATACAAAACTGCGCTTAAAGTGACACACTATATTTTGAGCGCAACGCAATCTGACTATCAAAGATCCCTGCAAAAGAATGGCCCTGAGTAACATTAAAGTACACCTTTCGGAAATCACTTACCTCACAAAAATCGTCATTACTCGAAGTACGGCAATACAGCGAGCACCACTACTGCCAGCTAAATAAGAGATTCAAACTACGGAGGGCACTAACTACTGATAGGGATAGTTAGCAAAGTAAAGATTTTAATAGAGAACAACAAACAATGTATTTACCCTTAATATCATCACAAGTCATAATATATGTAATTTGAAAAGTCCGCCATATCTCTCCTCACATGCACCAGTGCTGGCGGCTCACCCCTAACTGCGCAACGGTACGCGCTGTTCACATCCAGCTATAGCAGGTTCATATGACAACAATGCAAACTGGCCACTGACTGCACACGGCACAGGCAGTGATTTTCACACAGAGCGCTACGTGGCATTACCAATAAAAAAAAATGTAAACAAACAGCCTACGTACAAATCAGAATAAAAAACAAAAAAAAAGAGCAAAAGATCGTTACGTCAATGAAAAAAAAAGGCAAAAGAGGAAACAAACTGCATCTATATGTGCTCTTAACTGTAGATACCTGTACACAGCTTCGTGCAATGAATGCCGGCTCACATTTAATTTTTTGATTGTTGGAGGAAATATTCTTTAAATGGAAATGAATGGTTTTACCTTTAAAAAAAAGTTACTTTGGAAACAAAGTATTATTGGGGCATTTTGTTGTGAAGAAAATAGTTACAATTGACATACATTATTAGATTTGCGCAATGCAGCTTCATTACCTTACCTTTTATAACAATATGCATCGTCCCGAACGGAGACCAGAGTCGCGAGAAGAGCACGCCGCCGCCCGCTCAGTACAATCGTCCACTCGCTAATACTGTCGTCGACTGACTACGACCTCTCCCGACCCGCCACATAGAGATGACAACTGTTCCTGCCGACCCGCTACGTGCCACTAGTGTCGTGTGGCGCAGACTAGCGACGATAAGAAACTCTCTGGTCAGAGATTGTGTGGTGCCTCGCCATCGCTGGTAATGAGTACATAGGTGTTTGAGCGCGCGTACCGGAACACGCAGTGCGGAGCCCAGAGACTGTGTTGTCGAGGCCGTCGACGCAGTGCATGTCGGTCGGTCGAGTGCGTGCGGGAGGGCAGAGAGGCAGCGTCGGCACGGAGATGCACGCACGGGGGCTGCGGCGTGGCGCGTTTGCGGTAGGCGCCTTTGGTGGCAACGGCCGGGACAAGCAGCGGTGTATGGTGTGGTGCGGGCCGGACAGGGGCGGCGGAGGAGGAGGAGGCGGCGGCGCGACGATGGCATTGGGGCGGAAACGGGGACGGCGACGGCGGATGTTGAGAGGCGTCACGCGCGGACCGACACAGACGCACAGATAGATAGATAGGAAGAAGAAGGGGCGGCTGGTGAGTGCAATTTAGGCGGTAGACACAAGAGGTCGGCACGGCATTTGCGTGATGTGGCGTTGTGACGGGGTGTGCTCGCTTGCCTCGTTTTGTTGATGCGCGCAGGAAGATGTGCAGAGCAGCGGCGGGCGGCTCGGTTCGGTTTGGCCCGGCGGGCCGCGCTGTTGTCGCGGACGTGAGCGCCCCCTGGCGGGTGGCCGGAGGCGGCGCGGCGTGTTGGACGTGTGGCTGGCGGCAGTGCACAATTGCGAGTGGCTGGCGGTGTGGCGGTTGGCGCGTCGGGCGGCCGAGAGAGAGGAGAGGGTATGTGTTTGCGGGCGCGTTTGCTGCGCGGCGTCGTGCAGGGAGGGCGGGCGCTTGTCGACTGTGAGTGTGTGTGACTGTGTGGCGAATTGGCGGCGTTGTGCTCCGGCCGAAGGCGTCGGGGAAAGGAGAGTTGGTCGTGATGTCATGTCGCGCCGTGTCATGTCTGCGAAACGGCTGCCGAGAGGTGTGGTGGTAGCGAGCCGGTCGGTGTCAGTGCGATGGGAATGTGCGTTTGGCGGTTTCGGTGTGCTTTTTGCGGCGTGAGAGTGGGGCGGGCGGGCAGGCGTGCTGTTGTTGGTTCCTTGTGTCTTGTGTGTAGCTTGATGGCAACGTGGAAGGACGCCTGTTTCCAGCCGTGCGTGTGGTTGTCGACGTTGACTGGTTTGGGGCGTGCCGTTGCACGTGCGTGTTTGGGTCGTTGGTGTGGTTTTGGCTGGCTGGCTGGCTGGCTGGCTGTGTGTACGGTGGATAGTGCAGTAGTTGTGTCGTTGCCACGGGCGTCGGGTGCGGCTGCGCGTAGTGGCGGAAAGGTGTCGCGTGACTTTGTGAATGGAGTGGGGCGGGGAAAGGAGCAGCGTGCCGCTGCGTCGTGGCCGTTAGCCAGAGGCTGTGCTTTGATAGTTTTGTGGACGGTTCGTGCGAGGCGATTTGTTGCCTGCCCTATGTTTGTTTGTTGTTTTTGGAGACGACGACTGGTTGGTGGCGTGCGCGCGAGCGAAGTGGCGGTGTGCGTTTCCCGTGCCGACTGCCGACTGCCGGCTGGCGACAGGTGCGCCGTCGGTGGGGTGGGTGGCCGGCACAAGTAGAGGCGGCGGCGTCGTTGCGGTGTGTTTGTGTTGTCGGCGACAGCTGTTTGTGCGGTGCGTGTGAATGGTGGTGCAAACGTGTGCTGGCGTTGAGGCTGCGACCGCGGCGTGTTGTTGGTTGATGTTGAACAGCGGCTGTGTGCGGTGGTGGTGTTGCCGCACGTGCATCCGGCCCGGCGCGGAAAGCGCAGTTGCGGCGGCCCTTCGGTGCCAGCCACGTCGCGTGAGCGGCGGGTTGCTCTGGTCGACACGTGGTGCTCTGGTTTGTTGTTTGGTGCCCTTTGGCCGGTGGGTGGTCCGTGTGTCTCGGTATCTGGTCGTGGTCGTGCTGCCCGTTTGTCGGCGTTGTCTGTGGCTTCGCTTTTGTTTTTGTTTTTGCGGCGTGCCGACGACCCGACGCGACCTTTACACCCAAAGTGTGGCGCCCGAAGGTGAACCAACGTAATCCGACCTCGGCGCTTAAGCTCTAAGCCTAAGCTGAGCGAACCGAACCTGTGTAGCGTTGCGTAGCGTGAGGTGAGGTGCGGTGAGGTCAGCCTCAGCGCCAAGTAAGCCAAGCTGTCCGGCCGTGAGGTGGGTGGGTAGGTAGGTGCGGCTGCTGCGGCCACCTGACGCCCGACGTGTGTTTGAATGCTTAACCTAAGTTTGAGGCTTAACCTAACCCAAGTGGCCTTAACCTAACCTAACCTAACCTCGGACGCCCGACGTGTGGTTTGAATGCTTAACCTAAGTTTGACGCTTAACCTAACACCGACCCTTAACCTAACCCAAGTGCCCCTAACCTAACCTAACCTAACCTTAATGTAACGTAACGTAACCTAACCTCTGACGCCTGACGTGTGTTTTGAATGCTTAACCTAACCCAAGTGCCCTTAACCTAACCCACGTCCACCGAACCTAACCGAGACGTGTGAACCTAATGTCTAACTCGTAACGCGTGATGTTGGCTGTCGTGTGTGCTGACGGCAGATTGGGTTGGTCTGTAGTTGCGGATTTCGGTTTGCCTCGGGCGAGGGGTTGGCTCGTAAGCGGCGAGGGGCGCTCCGGCGGAGCATGTTGCTTTGCAGGCGGCGCCCGTTTTTTGCGGCGGGCACAATTGAAATTGTTGGGAAACGAACGAAAGGGCTGTGAATGTTGGCGGGCGAGAGGAGGAGGACGTGGCCCGACGGCTGCGGGCCGATCGGGAAACGGTGGGAGGGCGATGGGGCGGCGGAGGTGCGTTTGCACGGCCGTCATCGCCGCACGCCTCCTCTTGTGTGGCTGTGGCGCCGGCCGCGCTGGCCGGGCTGCCGCGGCGACGGTGTGGGGCCTTTGCCGAAGGTTTGGCCATTGTGGCCGGTCGCCGGCTGGGGCTGTGGGGGCGGCATTTGGGCGTGGGCGGCGATTCTCGGCGGGCCGACCCAGGCTGTAGCGCGCGGTGGCTGCAGTTTGGCCGTGGTTTGCGGCGCTGCCGTGGCGACTGGTTGGCGACTGTGGTGTGGCTGTGTGTAGCCCCATCCTCGGTGGTTTGAAAGGCGCGGGTGGTTGTGGCGCAGGTGTGGGGCTGCTCCGCACAGGCTGTCGGACGTTGGGCGGTAGCAAGCGCGGGAGGCGCGGCGCGGCGGCGCGCAGAGTGGCGGCCGCTCTCTCGGCCGTCCGCGCCCGCCCGCGACACTGGCTGGGCCTGTGGCGCGAGGCGGCTATTCCTCTGCTGTGCGCTCCGCTCGCTGCGTGTCTCTTCTCGCTCTCGCTGCTCGCTGTGTTGTGTGTTAACGCGCGTCGTCGAAATGGCAGATCAGGCGGCTACGAACGAGACTGCTGCGGCACCCGCCGCCACCGGCACTACGAAGAAGGCAAAGTCTGCGTCGTCTGCGAAGAAGCCGCGCGCCAAGCCTGCGCACCCGCGCACCTCTGAGATGGTGACGGCCGCCATCAAGAGTCTGAAGGAGCGCGGCGGATCGTCGCTGCAGGCGATCAAGAAGTACATTGCCGCGCACTACAAGCTGGACGCGGAGAAGCTGGCGCCGTTTATCAAGAAGTACCTCAAGTCGGCCGTGGTGGCGGGCGAGCTGGTGCAGACGAAGGGGAAGGGCGCGTCCGGCTCTTTCAAGCTTGCCGGCGCCGGCGGCGGGGCGGCTGAGGGCGGCAAGGCTCGTGCTGGCGGTGCCAAGAAGAAGCGCGCCGCTCCGGCCAGCAAGGAGAAGAAGGGTGCCCGTGCGGCCGGCGCAAAGAAGGCTGGTGGCGTGAAGGCGGCGACTGGTCGGAAGGCGGGCGCCGCCAAGAAGGCGTCTGCGGCGTCGGCCGCTCCCGCCGGTGCGAAGAAGGCGGCTGCTGCCAAGCCGGCCAAGGCCAAGTCGCCGTCGAAGGCGAAGAAGGCCGCCAAGGTTCCGACGAAGAAGCCGAAGGCGCCGCGCCCGAAGAAGGCGACGACGCCGTCTAAGGCGAAGGCGTCGCCCAAGAAGAAGAAGTAGAGGAGAAGAAGAAAGGAATGGGAAAGGAAAGGAAGGGTTGGCGGTTGACTCCGTCGTCCCCACCCCCCCCCCCGTCCCCGTCGTCTAGTGGCGCGCAAGAGACGCGCGGCCCAAAACGGCCCTTCTCAGGGCCATCAAAGCACGTCGGGAAGGTTTTGATTGTCGTGTTGCGGTGTGGTTGTGCCGTCTGGCGTTTCTGTATGCCCGTGTGTGGATACTGTTTGCGTGCCGTGGTGGTTGGATTGCGGGGGGTCGGTGGCGGGTGCGGGCGGCGGTAGCGGTTGCTTGTCGCCGTTTTTGGTCGCGGCCGGCCGACGGTTGGTTTGTGTCATGTTGTTTGAATACTTTGGTTTGTCTGTCTGTTTGCCTGCCTTCTCCTCGGATGTGTCTTGTCTTGGTTGTGTGTGTGTTCTTGCAACGGGGGCGGGGGACGTTGAGATGTGGAAAGGGTCGGTGGCGTTGGACGAGCCTGCGTGCCTGGCTGGCCGTTGGTGCGGGTTTTTTGTTTTGTTTGTTTGTTTCGAAACGAAGCGGCGGCCGGCCAGCCACCCGTGTGGTTGACGGCGTCGGCCGATGGGTGTTGTGCGCTTTGAGCGCCGCGCCGGGGAGGGATGATGTTGATTGATTGTTGCGCGCGCCAGCAAGCTGGCAGAGGAGAGCGGCTGTGGCGGACGGACGGGAAGTGGAAGCGGTGTTTTGTCTTTGGTTCTCTGGTTGTGGGGCGAGAGGCGACCGACAAAGTTTGCTCGCGACGGAGTGATGTTAGTGGCCCTTAAAAGGGCCGTTTTGTTTGTTTGCGTGCGTGGGCGGTGCCCAGCGGCTGGCGCGGTGTTTAGGCGCGCTCGCCGCGGATGCGGCGCGCGAGCTGGATGTCCTTGGGCATGATGGTGACGCGCTTGGCGTGGATTGCGCACAGGTTGGTGTCTTCGAAGAGGCCGACGAGGTAGGCCTCGCTGGCCTCCTGCAGGGCCATGACCGCGGAGCTCTGGAAGCGCAGGTCGGTCTTGAAGTCCTGGGCGATCTCGCGCACTAGGCGCTGGAATGGCAGCTTGCGGATGAGCAGCTCTGTGCTCTTCTGGTAGCGCCTGATTTCTCGCAGGGCGACGGTGCCCGGCCTGTAGCGGTGGGGCTTCTTGACGCCGCCGGTGGCGGGCGCGCTCTTCCTCGCCGCCTTGGTGGCGAGCTGTTTGCGCGGCGCCTTTCCGCCGGTGGACTTGCGGGCCGTTTGCTTTGTGCGGGCCATAGCGGTAGCGGAGCGGCGTGGAGGCGAGCGAGGTGCTGCGTCGGGTGCTGCCTTGACGACACGGGCGCGCGCCAGCCTTCGCCTTCGCTGCACTGGTGAGGGTTGACCCTCGGCTTGATACGGAAGTTTTAGCGCGGGAGCGCTTCGCCTTCCTCATGACGGAGTGGTGAGTGGAGTCCTGGCTGATGAGATGGGCATGACGGTGTGCATGTTGCTTTTTTTTTTTTTTTTTTTTTTTTTTTTTTTTTTTTTTTTTTTTTTTTTTTTTTTTTTTGCGAAAGATAAAAGGATAGTCAGAGGTAAAGTTAGAGAGGCGGAAAACGAAACGGCCGAAATGGCTGGCCGGAGGTGAGAATAACTCTCGCTGATGGATGAGGATATTGCCCTAGCACTGCAGTGCTATCCGGGAGACTGAAGATGGATGGTGGGGAGATGGCCCTGCACTTGAAGGTGAGAGAGTTCGGCCAAGAACTGCCATTCGTCGTGCGTGAAGATGGGATGTTTGGCAATGAGGAGTAACTCCTTCTTGGACAAGAAATTGAGCCACCTGAGCTGATACTGGGTAAAGTGATTAGGGCGATGGGGGAGGGGAGGCCGAACACCTTTGAGACAGTAGGGGTATGGGTGGTCAAAGAAGGGGTAAGACCCGTCCTGGAGCGATGTCACAAGGCCCTTAAGGAAAGGACGTATCTCGCGGGCAGCTGGAAAGAGGGGTTGCCGCAACCTCTGGATGATGGACTGCCCTACCTTGGAGGAGTCGGTTGTTGCCACAGCACGCTGACCTGCAGACGTCGGAACTGAGTTGGACGACGGAGGCGGCACATCGTCGGTGTCCATAGGCGCAACCACTTGCGGCGCGGCAGGGGACGGAGCGGCGGTCGACAGTGCGGCCGCATCAACCCCCACCGGCCGACGCACGGGCGGGGCGTCGGCGGGAACCGCCGACGTCTTCTTGGGGCGCTGCAACCTCTTGATGAGCGGCTGCTCCACAGGGGAGGAGTCGGTCATTGTCACAGCACGGTGGCCGGCAGGCGTCGGAACGGAGTGGGACGGCTGCGGCGGCACATCTTCGGTGTCCATAGGCGCAACCACTTGCGTCGCGGCAGGGGACGGGTCGGCAGGTGCCTGCGTGGCCGCATCGACCCCCGCCGGCCGGGGCACGGGGGGGGCGGCGGCGGAAACCGCCGACGTCTTCTTGACGGCTCGCAGCTCATCGCGCAGCTGCTGGAGCTGGCGATGGACGGCCGTGAGCTCTTCTTGCAGCGCGGCCCGTTCGGCCGCAAAGGCGGCTTGGAAGCCGGCCATAGCGTGGTCGGTAGCGGCTTCAAGACGGCGCGGCTCGCACCCCACGCCGGAGCGGGGGGGCGGGGCGGCCGACGTGGTCGTGGACGCCGCCGCAGGACGTGGTGCGGCGGACAGACGGCGAAACTCCCGAAGGTAGCCGCAGCTACGCGAATTTGCGGCGTGCGACCCGCCACAGTTCACGCACCTGCTGGCCGAACCACGAGGCTTCGTACAGCGGCGAGTGTCGTGAGCCGCCGCGCACTTCAAGCACGCGACGGCGTTCGTGCACTCCCGCGCGGCATGCCCCAGTTGCTGGCAATTGTAGCACTGGAGGCCCATCCGATGCTGCTGCGTTCGCCTGCGCCGTGGCGGACGTGGGCGGCGGCCGGTGAACCCCAACGCGTGGAGGAGAACTTCAAGTGCGGCGGCAAACTGCTGTACAGCCATAGCGTGACGTGCGCGGTGACAGTAGCAATGTGTCGCAGCGAGTCGAGCAGCGAATACTAACTCGGTATCGCGCGCCAGCCACCGTGGTGCGCTTATATGCCCTCGGTTGCGCGTGGTGGGGGGAGGGCGGGCCAGAGTCTATATAGGGGGGCTGGCGCGTGCGCTGGGCGCAGACCGTAGCCGACTCGCTAGCGCCGGGTGAGGAGCCAGCCGCTGCAGCAGACGTTTTGCTTGCCTGAGCTTTTTTGAGGATTTAGAAGAGATGACTGGCCGCGGCAAGGGAGGAAAGGGGCTCGGCAAGGGTGGCGCCAAGCGGCACCGCAAGGTGTTGCGCGACAACATCCAGGGCATCACGAAGCCCGCGATCCGCCGCCTGGCTCGCAGGGGCGGCGTGAAGCGCATCTCTGGTCTGATCTACGAGGAGACCCGCGGAGTGCTGAAGGTGTTCCTGGAGAACGTGATCCGCGACGCGGTGACGTACACTGAGCACGCCAAGCGCAAGACTGTGACGGCCATGGACGTGGTGTACGCCCTGAAGAGGCAGGGGCGCACCCTGTACGGTTTCGGCGGTTAGGCGCGTCGCAGCCGGTGTGCTGTGCCGCGTTGGCCTTCCCGCGGCCGTGGGAGAGACGAAAACGGCCCTTTTCAGGGCCACCACACTGTTCGGAAATTGAAAAGTGCGAAAGAGTCTGTGTTGTTGCTGCGTGTGTTGCCTGCCTGCCTGCCTGCCTGCCTTCTTTCTTTCATTCTTCATTTCGTTTTCGTTTGACTGACGTGACGTGACTGGGAGAAAGGAAAGGAAGCGGGTCTTGTGGCTGTGTGTGCGAGAGAGGGCGTTTTGTGTTTGCTTTGTTTATCGATCGATGGAGATGCCGGGCTGTGTGTTGTTGTTGTTGTTGTTGTTGTTGTGCGAGAGGCGGTGAATATTTGCGCGGTTTGGCTGTGTGTGTTTGCGGCGGCGTTGGAGTTGCCGAGGCAAGGCGTGCCGATAGGCGGCCGGATCAGCTGTTTCGTTTGTTTGGGGCGCGCGGGAGTGGAGGGCGGTGTGTCGACACGCTCCTCTCGCAGTGGTCATTATTGCTGTCGTTGTCTTGTCGTTTGGAAGGCGACTGTGCGTGCGTGGAGGTGCTTGAGGCAAACGAAACAAAACAAGGTGTGTGTGTGTGTGTGTGTGTGTGTGTGTTGGGCCACACGGGCTGTGGACGACAAGATGGCGGCGGCTCTTCTTGTTCTTCTCTCTTTTAGTCCTCTTACCGTTAGAGGGGGAGTTGGTGGAGGTTATTGTCGCCTGTGGACATTTGCTCCTCTTTTCTGTGTGTTGTTCTTATCTTCGGTACTGTGCTTGTTTTCGGACGTTGCTGTTTGTTGAGAGTGATTATGTGTTCTGTCTGTGCTACTGCTGGAGCAGCGACTCTCGGGTCTTGCACATCTGTCCCTGTGGTGTTCATATCGCCCAAGGGTCAAGACGTAACAGTCATTTTCTGACTTCCGCGCGGTGGCGTAGAACGCTTGTGCCAGGGCGCGGAATCGTGTTGTGAGTGGTTCTATGCAGGTCTGCCGCGGGGACGTGTAAGGCCCGTCGTAGAGCGCTCTGCTTTGGACCCTTCTGTAGGCGATGCATCGTCGATCTGGCTGCACAGCCCCATACAGGGCGCGCATATTCCAGTATCGCTACGCCTGTTGCGGGGTCGAGGGAACAGGGTACAGGATCTGCATCCTGGCGTGAGCGTTTGTGCCAAGTTCCCCTATGTGACACTTGGATGTCAGGCGTGACACCGAGGTACCTCGCAGAATTTCTCCCCCCTGCAATCGTAGCAGTTGGTATGGTCTTGTTGCCGGCGGCGGCTGTGGAAGTGAAGTTAAAGTAAAGTGCGGCGAGGACGACTGCAATTTTGCTTTGGACGTAGGTTTGTGTGGTGGCCCTGAAAAGGGCCGATTGTTGTGAGCCGGGCCGGCAAAGCGCGTTGCGTGCAGGGGAGCACGCAGCGCTGCTGGGCGGCGGGTCCGCGTGCCGATTGCCTGGCCTCTCTGTTTAGGCCTTCTTCTCGGTCTTCTTTGGCAGCAGGACGGCCTGGATGTTGGGCAGGACACCACCCTGTGCGATGGTGACGCCCGACAGGAGCTTGTTGAGCTCCTCGTCGTTGCGGATGGCAAGCTGCAGGTGGCGCGGGATGATGCGCGTCTTCTTGTTGTCGCGGGCCGCGTTTCCGGCCAGCTCGAGCACCTCAGCCGCGAGGTACTCCATGACGGCGGCGAGGTAGACGGGCGCCCCGGCGCCGACGCGCTCGGCGTAGTTTCCCTTGCGCAGGAGGCGGTGGATTCTGCCGACCGGGAACTGGAGCCCGGCCCTGCTGGAGCGGGACTTTGACTTGCCCTTGACTTTGCCTCCCTTTCCGCGTCCGGACATGGCGATGGGCTGTGGTGTGAAAACGAGACGAGACGAAGGACGGTGCGAGCCGCAGCGAGTCGAGCAGCGGAGTGGCGGCGCCGCCAGGGGTGGGGGTCCTTTATGCTCTCGGGTGCGGCGGCCGGTTGCGCTCGCGGCCCATTGGTCGGCGGCCGCAACGGGGCGAGCTGGTAAAGGTGCGGCGGCGGGGCGCGCTGGGTGCCACTGTGTGGGGAGACGCTGACTAGAGCGGAGCGCTTGCTACTGGTGTTGCTGCCGTACGTTCACGTTCTTGTTTGAGATGCCGCCCAAGACTAGCGGGAAGGCCGCCAAGAAGGCTGGCAAGGCTCAGAAGAACATTTCGAAGGGCGACAAGAAGAAGAAGCGCAAGAGGAAGGAGAGCTATGCCATCTACATCTACAAGGTGCTGAAGCAGGTGCACCCTGACACGGGCATCTCGTCGAAGGCGATGAGCATCATGAACAGCTTCGTGAACGACATTTTCGAGCGCATCGCGGCCGAGGCGTCCCGCCTGGCGCACTACAACAAGCGCTCGACCATCACGTCCCGCGAGATCCAGACCGCTGTGCGGCTGTTGCTGCCTGGCGAGCTGGCCAAGCACGCCGTGAGCGAGGGCACGAAGGCGGTGACCAAGTACACGAGCTCCAAGTAAGGAGGTGGCTCTGGAATGGAAGGAGAGAAGGCTCCTCCGTTGCGAGAGCGGCAAAAACGGCCCTTTTCAGGGCCACCAAATGGCCTTTGCGGGAAGGGCGGAATTGTTGTTGTTGTTGTTTTGTGTGTGAGTGGGTGGACGGCGGCAATAGCTACCGCTTTGGTTGCGACGCGACGGGGTGGGGTGGCCGATGCGATGAATTTGATTGATGGGGGCGCGTCGCGTGTTGCGGGGTACGGCCACGGTGTGACGTGGAATGGAGGCACGTGCGCACAACTCGTTGGTGTTACCTGTCTGCGAGGTGGGGGAAGTGCGATCGGTGATGTGTCCTTTGGATGGAGGTGCCGGTTAGTTACGTGACGGATGGAAACGAAACGCGATTGTTGGGAATGTCAGTGTGTAACGACGGCCGTTTTTTCGGGTCGGTTTGCACGCCATACATGGCGAGGGTGAGATGTGTCTGTAAATGCTGCAGCGTGGAGGCGTGTGAGTGACGTTTAAATGAACGCGCATTGAGACACCAATGTGTATTGCATTGTACGGGCGACACGCACGATGATGTACCTTCCCTCCGACTCTGATTTCGATAGTCGTGTCTGACTGACTGTGTCTGCTTGTGCGTACGACGCACGCACACCGACGTCGTCATTGAAGATGCATGCACGCGTGTCCAGTCCAGTGCAGTACAGTACAGTACAGTAAGCGCGACGCTAGAAGACGACGGTCGCTTTGGCGAATGTGCGCACACGTGTTTGTGTGTGTCGGTGATGTGGTCCGATCCGTCGCCTCTGGGAAACTGTCGATCGGCGCGGTACACCGGCATCACGCAACGGTACGTCTTGAACACCCGTCATACCGTCGCGCTGAGAACGGTTACCGAAAGGTGAACCTCTGTGATCGGTCGAATGTCTGGGCAGAACGTGAGGAGAGAATGGTGGAGGAAAGGACAGAGGGGAAGAAAAAAAGTAGAGAGAGAGAAAAAAGAAAAAAAAACCAAACAAAACGGAGAAACGCGGTGTAGAGCAACGGAACGTTCCCGTGTCGGAGGTGTATTGTAGCCGCACTGAAATGCGTGTAACGGCGCGGCGGCAAGTGTCTGCCGTGGTGAACGTTACCTTTGACGGCTGAATTGTGTGCGTTGCGTTGCGTTGCTTTGCTTTGCTTTCCCGGATGTGTATGTAACGTTCGTTGAGATGGTTCTGAGGAAGAATGTACGACAGTGCCCGTGCCGTCTATGTTCGTGTGCAAAGCCATTGTGTGTGTACGGAATGATGTCTGTAGGTGTTAGTGAACATGTTTTACCAGTGGGGGAAATGGATCGTCGATGGTTGCCGTCACGGTCGAGACAACGCACGCACCCTCCCTCCCTCCCTCCCTCCCTCCCTACATGAAGGTGTCGAGAAAGTGTGTTAACTGGGGTTTGTTTGTCTTTCGTTAAAGGGAAGGGACGAGAGAGAGAGAGAGAGAGAGAGAGAAGCGAAGTGGGGATAGTGCGTTCATTTTGTGTGTGTGTGTGTGTTGTTTCGAGAATTGCGTCCGGGAATGGCGGTGGGCGTGCCCTGCATGTGGCCCGGAAGGCTGTTCGTTTCGCGGTAGTGTGTGGACAGGGGAGGGGCACGCGTAACGCTGCTGGCATGGCATGGCATGGCATTCGGGAGATGGGAGGGGGCAAACGAAGAAAACAAGAAGCGGGGGCTATAAAGACGGGGAGGGGCGCGGTGTGGGTGGCTTGCGCTGCGCTCGGCTGGCGCGTGCGGCGTTGTTTTTGTGCAAAAGAAGAGAAAACGAATGGGTTGCCGGGAGGGGGCCGTTGTTGTGTTGTGGTGTAGCCGCAGACGCGGCTGTCAGTGAACGTGGTGAGACCGACGGATGCGGGAGGGGCGGGGGCGGTGGTGAGAGCGGGGAAAACACTAGAAGAAGGAGAAAAACGCTGCAACCAACATAAAATGAGGCGTTTGTAACCTGCCAGCAACAAAACAACAACAAAAAAAAGGTCTATCAACATTGAATGTAAATGGAAATGGACCCAAGTGTAACCTCCCCGCACAAATAGTCGTAAGTAAGTGAGTGCGTGAATGATGATAAAAATGTGCCAGAATGTTGTTAACGTCCCTAGAAAATGAACGAACGAAGATTGATGGGAAACGCGCGATAATATGATGAATGGAAATAATGAACCATGAACATCTCAAGAGACATAATTGAAAACCCGATAAACGTTGTAAGGGCAGCGCTGGCTGACCTTCGGCCCTGTATTCTGAAACGTCCCCCTTTGAACAACAATGTATACAAAACTGCGCTTAAAGTGACACACTATATTTTGAGCGCAACGCAATCTGACTATCAAAGATCCCTGCAAAAGAATGGCCCTGAGTAACATTAAAGTACACCTTTCGGAAATCACTTACCTCACAAAAATCGTCATTACTCGAAGTACGGCAATACAGCGAGCACCACTACTGCCAGCTAAATAAGAGATTCAAACTACGGAGGGCACTAACTACTGATAGGGATAGTTAGCAAAGTAAAGATTTTAATAGAGAACAACAAACAATGTATTTACCCTTAATATCATCACAAGTCATAATATATGTAATTTGAAAAGTCCGCCATATCTCTCCTCACATGCACCAGTGCTGGCGGCTCACCCCTAACTGCGCAACGGTACGCGCTGTTCACATCCAGCTATAGCAGGTTCATATGACAACAATGCAAACTGGCCACTGACTGCACACGGCACAGGCAGTGATTTTCACACAGAGCGCTACGTGGCATTACCAATAAAAAAAAATGTAAACAAACAGCCTACGTACAAATCAGAATAAAAAACAAAAAAAAAGAGCAAAAGATCGTTACGTCAATTAAAAAGAAAGGCAAAAGAGGAAACAAACTGCATCTATATGTGCTCTTAACTGTAGATACCTGTACACAGCTTCGTGCAATGAATGCCGGCTCACATTTAATTTTTTGATTGTTGGAGGAAATATTCTTTAAATGGAAATGAATGGTTTTACCTTTAAAAAAAAGTTACTTTGGAAACAAAGTATTATTGGGGCATTTTGTTGTGAAGAAAATAGTTACAATTGACATACATTATTAGATTTGCGCAATGCAGCTTCATTACCTTACCTTTTATAACAATATGCATCGTCCCGAACGGAGACCAGAGTCGCGAGAAGAGCACGCCGCCGCCCGCTCAGTACAATCGTCCACTCGCTAATACTGTCGTCGACTGACTACGACCTCTCCCGACCCGCCACATAGAGATGACAACTGTTCCTGCCGACCCGCTACGTGCCACTAGTGTCGTGTGGCGCAGACTAGCGACGATAAGAAACTCTCTGGTCAGAGATTGTGTGGTGCCTCGCCATCGCTGGTAATGAGTACATAGGTGTTTGAGCGCGCGTACCGGAACACGCAGTGCGGAGCCCAGAGACTGTGTTGTCGAGGCCGTCGACGCAGTGCATGTCGGTCGGTCGAGTGCGTGCGGGAGGGCAGAGAGGCAGCGTCGGCACGGAGATGCACGCACGGGGGCTGCGGCGTGGCGCGTTTGCGGTAGGCGCCTTTGGTGGCAACGGCCGGGACAAGCAGCGGTGTATGGTGTGGTGCGGGCCGGACAGGGGCGGCGGAGGAGGAGGAGGCGGCGGCGCGACGATGGCATTGGGGCGGAAACGGGGACGGCGACGGCGGATGTTGAGAGGCGTCACGCGCGGACCGACACAGACGCACAGATAGATAGATAGGAAGAAGAAGGGGCGGCTGGTGAGTGCAATTTAGGCGGTAGACACAAGAGGTCGGCACGGCATTTGCGTGATGTGGCGTTGTGACGGGGTGTGCTCGCTTGCCTCGTTTTGTTGATGCGCGCAGGAAGATGTGCAGAGCAGCGGCGGGCGGCTCGGTTCGGTTTGGCCCGGCGGGCCGCGCTGTTGTCGCGGACGTGAGCGCCCCCTGGCGGGTGGCCGGAGGCGGCGCGGCGTGTTGGACGTGTGGCTGGCGGCAGTGCACAATTGCGAGTGGCTGGCGGTGTGGCGGTTGGCGCGTCGGGCGGCCGAGAGAGAGGAGAGGGTATGTGTTTGCGGGCGCGTTTGCTGCGCGGCGTCGTGCAGGGAGGGCGGGCGCTTGTCGACTGTGAGTGTGTGTGACTGTGTGGCGAATTGGCGGCGTTGTGCTCCGGCCGAAGGCGTCGGGGAAAGGAGAGTTGGTCGTGATGTCATGTCGCGCCGTGTCATGTCTGCGAAACGGCTGCCGAGAGGTGTGGTGGTAGCGAGCCGGTCGGTGTCAGTGCGATGGGAATGTGCGTTTGGCGGTTTCGGTGTGCTTTTTGCGGCGTGAGAGTGGGGCGGGCGGGCAGGCGTGCTGTTGTTGGTTCCTTGTGTCTTGTGTGTAGCTTGATGGCAACGTGGAAGGACGCCTGTTTCCAGCCGTGCGTGTGGTTGTCGACGTTGACTGGTTTGGGGCGTGCCGTTGCACGTGCGTGTTTGGGTCGTTGGTGTGGTTTTGGCTGGCTGGCTGGCTGGCTGGCTGTGTGTACGGTGGATAGTGCAGTAGTTGTGTCGTTGCCACGGGCGTCGGGTGCGGCTGCGCGTAGTGGCGGAAAGGTGTCGCGTGACTTTGTGAATGGAGTGGGGCGGGGAAAGGAGCAGCGTGCCGCTGCGTCGTGGCCGTTAGCCAGAGGCTGTGCTTTGATAGTTTTGTGGACGGTTCGTGCGAGGCGATTTGTTGCCTGCCCTATGTTTGTTTGTTGTTTTTGGAGACGACGACTGGTTGGTGGCGTGCGCGCGAGCGAAGTGGCGGTGTGCGTTTCCCGTGCCGACTGCCGACTGCCGGCTGGCGACAGGTGCGCCGTCGGTGGGGTGGGTGGCCGGCACAAGTAGAGGCGGCGGCGTCGTTGCGGTGTGTTTGTGTTGTCGGCGACAGCTGTTTGTGCGGTGCGTGTGAATGGTGGTGCAAACGTGTGCTGGCGTTGAGGCTGCGACCGCGGCGTGTTGTTGGTTGATGTTGAACAGCGGCTGTGTGCGGTGGTGGTGTTGCCGCACGTGCATCCGGCCCGGCGCGGAAAGCGCAGTTGCGGCGGCCCTTCGGTGCCAGCCACGTCGCGTGAGCGGCGGGTTGCTCTGGTCGACACGTGGTGCTCTGGTTTGTTGTTTGGTGCCCTTTGGCCGGTGGGTGGTCCGTGTGTCTCGGTATCTGGTCGTGGTCGTGCTGCCCGTTTGTCGGCGTTGTCTGTGGCTTCGCTTTTGTTTTTGTTTTTGCGGCGTGCCGACGACCCGACGCGACCTTTACACCCAAAGTGTGGCGCCCGAAGGTGAACCAACGTAATCCGACCTCGGCGCTTAAGCTCTAAGCCTAAGCTGAGCGAACCGAACCTGTGTAGCGTTGCGTAGCGTGAGGTGAGGTGCGGTGAGGTCAGCCTCAGCGCCAAGTAAGCCAAGCTGTCCGGCCGTGAGGTGGGTGGGTAGGTAGGTGCGGCTGCTGCGGCCACCTGACGCCCGACGTGTGTTTGAATGCTTAACCTAAGTTTGAGGCTTAACCTAACCCAAGTGGCCTTAACCTAACCTAACCTAACCTCGGACGCCCGACGTGTGGTTTGAATGCTTAACCTAAGTTTGACGCTTAACCTAACACCGACCCTTAACCTAACCCAAGTGCCCCTAACCTAACCTAACCTAACCTTAATGTAACGTAACGTAACCTAACCTCTGACGCCTGACGTGTGTTTTGAATGCTTAACCTAACCCAAGTGCCCTTAACCTAACCCACGTCCACCGAACCTAACCGAGACGTGTGAACCTAATGTCTAACTCGTAACGCGTGATGTTGGCTGTCGTGTGTGCTGACGGCAGATTGGGTTGGTCTGTAGTTGCGGATTTCGGTTTGCCTCGGGCGAGGGGTTGGCTCGTAAGCGGCGAGGGGCGCTCCGGCGGAGCATGTTGCTTTGCAGGCGGCGCCCGTTTTTTGCGGCGGGCACAATTGAAATTGTTGGGAAACGAACGAAAGGGCTGTGAATGTTGGCGGGCGAGAGGAGGAGGACGTGGCCCGACGGCTGCGGGCCGATCGGGAAACGGTGGGAGGGCGATGGGGCGGCGGAGGTGCGTTTGCACGGCCGTCATCGCCGCACGCCTCCTCTTGTGTGGCTGTGGCGCCGGCCGCGCTGGCCGGGCTGCCGCGGCGACGGTGTGGGGCCTTTGCCGAAGGTTTGGCCATTGTGGCCGGTCGCCGGCTGGGGCTGTGGGGGCGGCATTTGGGCGTGGGCGGCGATTCTCGGCGGGCCGACCCAGGCTGTAGCGCGCGGTGGCTGCAGTTTGGCCGTGGTTTGCGGCGCTGCCGTGGCGACTGGTTGGCGACTGTGGTGTGGCTGTGTGTAGCCCCATCCTCGGTGGTTTGAAAGGCGCGGGTGGTTGTGGCGCAGGTGTGGGGCTGCTCCGCACAGGCTGTCGGACGTTGGGCGGTAGCAAGCGCGGGAGGCGCGGCGCGGCGGCGCGCAGAGTGGCGGCCGCTCTCTCGGCCGTCCGCGCCCGCCCGCGACACTGGCTGGGCCTGTGGCGCGAGGCGGCTATTCCTCTGCTGTGCGCTCCGCTCGCTGCGTGTCTCTTCTCGCTCTCGCTGCTCGCTGTGTTGTGTGTTAACGCGCGTCGTCGAAATGGCAGATCAGGCGGCTACGAACGAGACTGCTGCGGCACCCGCCGCCACCGGCACTACGAAGAAGGCAAAGTCTGCGTCGTCTGCGAAGAAGCCGCGCGCCAAGCCTGCGCACCCGCGCACCTCTGAGATGGTGACGGCCGCCATCAAGAGTCTGAAGGAGCGCGGCGGATCGTCGCTGCAGGCGATCAAGAAGTACATTGCCGCGCACTACAAGCTGGACGCGGAGAAGCTGGCGCCGTTTATCAAGAAGTACCTCAAGTCGGCCGTGGTGGCGGGCGAGCTGGTGCAGACGAAGGGGAAGGGCGCGTCCGGCTCTTTCAAGCTTGCCGGCGCCGGCGGCGGGGCGGCTGAGGGCGGCAAGGCTCGTGCTGGCGGTGCCAAGAAGAAGCGCGCCGCTCCGGCCAGCAAGGAGAAGAAGGGTGCCCGTGCGGCCGGCGCAAAGAAGGCTGGTGGCGTGAAGGCGGCGACTGGTCGGAAGGCGGGCGCCGCCAAGAAGGCGTCTGCGGCGTCGGCCGCTCCCGCCGGTGCGAAGAAGGCGGCTGCTGCCAAGCCGGCCAAGGCCAAGTCGCCGTCGAAGGCGAAGAAGGCCGCCAAGGTTCCGACGAAGAAGCCGAAGGCGCCGCGCCCGAAGAAGGCGACGACGCCGTCTAAGGCGAAGGCGTCGCCCAAGAAGAAGAAGTAGAGGAGAAGAAGAAAGGAATGGGAAAGGAAAGGAAGGGTTGGCGGTTGACTCCGTCGTCCCCACCCCCCCCCCGTCCCCGTCGTCTAGTGGCGCGCAAGAGACGCGCGGCCCAAAACGGCCCTTCTCAGGGCCATCAAAGCACGTCGGGAAGGTTTTGATTGTCGTGTTGCGGTGTGGTTGTGCCGTCTGGCGTTTCTGTATGCCCGTGTGTGGATACTGTTTGCGTGCCGTGGTGGTTGGATTGCGGGGGGTCGGTGGCGGGTGCGGGCGGCGGTAGCGGTTGCTTGTCGCCGTTTTTGGTCGCGGCCGGCCGACGGTTGGTTTGTGTCATGTTGTTTGAATACTTTGGTTTGTCTGTCTGTTTGCCTGCCTTCTCCTCGGATGTGTCTTGTCTTGGTTGTGTGTGTGTTCTTGCAACGGGGGCGGGGGACGTTGAGATGTGGAAAGGGTCGGTGGCGTTGGACGAGCCTGCGTGCCTGGCTGGCCGTTGGTGCGGGTTTTTTGTTTTGTTTGTTTGTTTCGAAACGAAGCGGCGGCCGGCCAGCCACCCGTGTGGTTGACGGCGTCGGCCGATGGGTGTTGTGCGCTTTGAGCGCCGCGCCGGGGAGGGATGATGTTGATTGATTGTTGCGCGCGCCAGCAAGCTGGCAGAGGAGAGCGGCTGTGGCGGACGGACGGGAAGTGGAAGCGGTGTTTTGTCTTTGGTTCTCTGGTTGTGGGGCGAGAGGCGACCGACAAAGTTTGCTCGCGACGGAGTGATGTTAGTGGCCCTTAAAAGGGCCGTTTTGTTTGTTTGCGTGCGTGGGCGGTGCCCAGCGGCTGGCGCGGTGTTTAGGCGCGCTCGCCGCGGATGCGGCGCGCGAGCTGGATGTCCTTGGGCATGATGGTGACGCGCTTGGCGTGGATTGCGCACAGGTTGGTGTCTTCGAAGAGGCCGACGAGGTAGGCCTCGCTGGCCTCCTGCAGGGCCATGACCGCGGAGCTCTGGAAGCGCAGGTCGGTCTTGAAGTCCTGGGCGATCTCGCGCACTAGGCGCTGGAATGGCAGCTTGCGGATGAGCAGCTCTGTGCTCTTCTGGTAGCGCCTGATTTCTCGCAGGGCGACGGTGCCCGGCCTGTAGCGGTGGGGCTTCTTGACGCCGCCGGTGGCGGGCGCGCTCTTCCTCGCCGCCTTGGTGGCGAGCTGTTTGCGCGGCGCCTTTCCGCCGGTGGACTTGCGGGCCGTTTGCTTTGTGCGGGCCATAGCGGTAGCGGAGCGGCGTGGAGGCGAGCGAGGTGCTGCGTCGGGTGCTGCCTTGACGACACGGGCGCGCGCCAGCCGCTGTCGCTGTCGCTGTCGCTGTCGCTGCACTGGTGAGGGTTGACCCTCGGCTTGAGACGGAAGTTCTAGCGCCGGGGCGCTTCGCCTTCCTCATGGCGGTGTGGTGAGTGGAGTCGTGGCGGTAAGAATGGCTTGGTGGTGTGCATGTTCCTTTTTTTTTTTTTTTTTTTTTTTTTTTTTTTTTTTTTTTTTTTTTTTTTTTTTTTTTTTTTTATAACCCAAAGAAGACAGGAGAGAGAGAGAGAGACAGTAGAAGAGGTGGAAATCGAAAGGCCTCATATGGCTGGCCTGGGTAGGGTTTTTTTTTTTTTTTTTTTTTTTTTTTTTTTTTTTTTTTTTTTTTTTTTTTTTTTTTTGTTGTAAAGAGAAAAGGATAGTAGAAGGGACAGTAAGAGAAGCAGGAAGACGAAAGGCTCAATTGACAAGCCGGCCGTTGATGAGGTGGAGGAGAAGAAGCAGAAGTGAGAATGACAGAGGAAGAGTATAAACATGAAGACCAGCAGAGCCGGTTGGCGACTCGGACGGGGAGGCAGACACTCGTAGATGGAGGGGTCGCAGGCAGGAGCAGTGGGCAGGGAAGGGGCAGGAAGGCAGGAAGAAAGGAAGGGGACACAGGGAGTAAGGAAGGGTAGGGAAAAAAGGGGGGGCGACCAGTCATCAGGCGGCAATGAGGTCAGGCCATCGGGTGGTGGCCAGACGGTGGAGGCGAGTGCCGAGGGAAAGGACAAGAGGATTGGCAGACTGACGGGAGCGGTGATAGAAGGAAATGGCAGAGGAGCGGACGCGTTCGTGAAGGAGGGGGATTCCAGCAAGAACATGAAGTTCACGGGTGGGGAAACGGTAAGGGAGGCGGAGGGCAAGGCGGAGAGCACGGTTCTGTACTGTTTGGAGACGGTGGAGATGTGTAGGGGCGGCATTGCCCCACACAACGGAAGCATACTCAAGGATAGGGCGGATCAGGGATGTGTAAAGGAGGACGCCAAGATGCAGGGGAAGGGAGGAGGAAGGGTTAATGAAGGGATAGAGCTGACCGAGACGCCCCAAGGCCTTGCGCCGTATGTCCTCGATGTGGGGACGCCAGGTGACGGCCCTGTCCAGGGTGACCCCCAGATATTTGGCGGTCCGAGCCCATGGGGCAGGGGTGCCAAGGACAGTGACGGGGGGATAGTTGATGGGCCAACGGCGCCGACACATGATGAGAGCCTGCGTCTTAGCAGGGTTAAATGCCAGGCGCCATTTTTTGGCATACTCCATGAGAGAGTCGATAGCTGATTGGAGATGCTGTCGGAGGAGGGCCTTGCTCCGGGAGCGAGCATAAACAGCCGTATCGTCAGCATACAGGGCGAGATGAACACGCGGAGTGGTGGGCGTGTCGGCCGTGAAAAGGCTGTACAGGACAGGGCCAAGCACACTCCCCTGCGGTACTCCTGCCCTAATGCGCCGCCTGGTGGAGGTGCCACCCGGGATTCGAACATGAAAAGTGCGGCCTTCGAGATACGTGGCGATGAGACGGACATGGGAGGTGGAGAAGCCATGCTGAAAGAGCTTGTACAGCAGTCCCTCATGCCAGACGGAGTCGAAGGCCCGGGAGACGTCGAGGAAGATGGCCCCGAAGTACTCCCGACGCTCGATGGCGTCCAGGGCCTCCTCAACGAGGCGGAGGAGCTGGTGTGTGGTGGCATGGCCACGGCGGAAACCAAATTGAGCGTCGGGGAGCACGCGCTCCCGGGCGACATGGATTAAGACTCGCTTGAGGTACAGCCGCTCAAACAGCTTGGAGAGGGCGGGAAGGAGGCTGATGGGGCGATAGCTGGAAGGGGAGCGAGGGTCTTTACCAGGTTTAGGGATGGCAATCACCTCCGCATGTTTCCAAGCGGAAGGGAATTGCCTGGTGGAAAGGATGGAATTGAAGGTGGAGGTAAGGATGGGGACAGAGGGCGGGGGAAGCTGTTTGAGAAGCTGGTTGGTCAAGGTGTCAGGGCCGCCAGCTTTCCGAGGATGCAGGTACCGAAGCTCCCGGGCGACCTCCTCATCGGTGACGGGGGTGATGAAGTCGTCAGGGTCATGGGCGCCGAGGAACCGGTGGAGCGCGCGCCAGCCACCGTGGTGCGCTTATATGCCCTCGGTTGCGCGTGGTGGGGGGAGGGCGGGCCAGAGTCTATATAGGGGGGCTGGCGCGTGCGCTGGGCGCAGACCGTAGCCGACTCGCTAGCGCCGGGTGAGGAGCCAGCCGCTGCAGCAGACGTTTTGCTTGCCTGAGCTTTTTTTGAGGATTTAGAAGAGATGACTGGCCGCGGCAAGGGAGGAAAGGGGCTCGGCAAGGGTGGCGCCAAGCGGCACCGCAAGGTGTTGCGCGACAACATCCAGGGCATCACGAAGCCCGCGATCCGCCGCCTGGCTCGCAGGGGCGGCGTGAAGCGCATCTCTGGTCTGATCTACGAGGAGACCCGCGGAGTGCTGAAGGTGTTCCTGGAGAACGTGATCCGCGACGCGGTGACGTACACTGAGCACGCCAAGCGCAAGACTGTGACGGCCATGGACGTGGTGTACGCCCTGAAGAGGCAGGGGCGCACCCTGTACGGTTTCGGCGGTTAGGCGCGTCGCAGCCGGTGTGCTGTGCCGCGTTGGCCTTCCCGCGGCCGTGGGAGAGACGAAAACGGCCCTTTTCAGGGCCACCACACTGTTCGGAAATTGAAAAGTGCGAAAGAGTCTGTGTTGTTGCTGCGTGTGTTGCCTGCCTGCCTGCCTGCCTGCCTTCTTTCTTTCATTCTTCATTTCGTTTTCGTTTGACTGACGTGACGTGACTGGGAGAAAGGAAAGGAAGCGGGTCTTGTGGCTGTGTGTGCGAGAGAGGGCGTTTTGTGTTTGCTTTGTTTATCGATCGATGGAGATGCCGGGCTGTGTGTTGTTGTTGTTGTTGTTGTTGTTGTGCGAGAGGCGGTGAATATTTGCGCGGTTTGGCTGTGTGTGTTTGCGGCGGCGTTGGAGTTGCCGAGGCAAGGCGTGCCGATAGGCGGCCGGATCAGCTGTTTCGTTTGTTTGGGGCGCGCGGGAGTGGAGGGCGGTGTGTCGACACGCTCCTCTCGCAGTGGTCATTATTGCTGTCGTTGTCTTGTCGTTTGGAAGGCGACTGTGCGTGCGTGGAGGTGCTTGAGGCAAACGAAACAAAACAAGGTGTGTGTGTGTGTGTGTGTGTGTGTGTGTTGGGCCACACGGGCTGTGGACGACAAGATGGCGGCGGCTCTTCTTGTTCTTCTCTCTTTTAGTCCTCTTACCGTTAGAGGGGGAGTTGGTGGAGGTTATTGTCGCCTGTGGACATTTGCTCCTCTTTTCTGTGTGTTGTTCTTATCTTCGGTACTGTGCTTGTTTTCGGACGTTGCTGTTTGTTGAGAGTGATTATGTGTTCTGTCTGTGCTACTGCTGGAGCAGCGACTCTCGGGTCTTGCACATCTGTCCCTGTGGTGTTCATATCGCCCAAGGGTCAAGACGTAACAGTCATTTTCTGACTTCCGCGCGGTGGCGTAGAACGCTTGTGCCAGGGCGCGGAATCGTGTTGTGAGTGGTTCTATGCAGGTCTGCCGCGGGGACGTGTAAGGCCCGTCGTAGAGCGCTCTGCTTTGGACCCTTCTGTAGGCGATGCATCGTCGATCTGGCTGCACAGCCCCATACAGGGCGCGCATATTCCAGTATCGCTACGCCTGTTGCGGGGTCGAGGGAACAGGGTACAGGATCTGCATCCTGGCGTGAGCGTTTGTGCCAAGTTCCCCTATGTGACACTTGGATGTCAGGCGTGACACCGAGGTACCTCGCAGAATTTCTCCCCCCTGCAATCGTAGCAGTTGGTATGGTCTTGTTGCCGGCGGCGGCTGTGGAAGTGAAGTTAAAGTAAAGTGCGGCGAGGACGACTGCAATTTTGCTTTGGACGTAGGTTTGTGTGGTGGCCCTGAAAAGGGCCGATTGTTGTGAGCCGGGCCGGCAAAGCGCGTTGCGTGCAGGGGAGCACGCAGCGCTGCTGGGCGGCGGGTCCGCGTGCCGATTGCCTGGCCTCTCTGTTTAGGCCTTCTTCTCGGTCTTCTTTGGCAGCAGGACGGCCTGGATGTTGGGCAGGACACCACCCTGTGCGATGGTGACGCCCGACAGGAGCTTGTTGAGCTCCTCGTCGTTGCGGATGGCAAGCTGCAGGTGGCGCGGGATGATGCGCGTCTTCTTGTTGTCGCGGGCCGCGTTTCCGGCCAGCTCGAGCACCTCAGCCGCGAGGTACTCCATGACGGCGGCGAGGTAGACGGGCGCCCCGGCGCCGACGCGCTCGGCGTAGTTTCCCTTGCGCAGGAGGCGGTGGATTCTGCCGACCGGGAACTGGAGCCCGGCCCTGCTGGAGCGGGACTTTGACTTGCCCTTGACTTTGCCTCCCTTTCCGCGTCCGGACATGGCGATGGGCTGTGGTGTGAAAACGAGACGAGACGAAGGACGGTGCGAGCCGCAGCGAGTCGAGCAGCGGAGTGGCGGCGCCGCCAGGGGTGGGGGTCCTTTATGCTCTCGGGTGCGGCGGCCGGTTGCGCTCGCGGCCCATTGGTCGGCGGCCGCAACGGGGCGAGCTGGTAAAGGTGCGGCGGCGGGGCGCGCTGGGTGCCACTGTGTGGGGAGACGCTGACTAGAGCGGAGCGCTTGCTACTGGTGTTGCTGCCGTACGTTCACGTTCTTGTTTGAGATGCCGCCCAAGACTAGCGGGAAGGCCGCCAAGAAGGCTGGCAAGGCTCAGAAGAACATTTCGAAGGGCGACAAGAAGAAGAAGCGCAAGAGGAAGGAGAGCTATGCCATCTACATCTACAAGGTGCTGAAGCAGGTGCACCCTGACACGGGCATCTCGTCGAAGGCGATGAGCATCATGAACAGCTTCGTGAACGACATTTTCGAGCGCATCGCGGCCGAGGCGTCCCGCCTGGCGCACTACAACAAGCGCTCGACCATCACGTCCCGCGAGATCCAGACCGCTGTGCGGCTGTTGCTGCCTGGCGAGCTGGCCAAGCACGCCGTGAGCGAGGGCACGAAGGCGGTGACCAAGTACACGAGCTCCAAGTAAGGAGGTGGCTCTGGAATGGAAGGAGAGAAGGCTCCTCCGTTGCGAGAGCGGCAAAAACGGCCCTTTTCAGGGCCACCAAATGGCCTTTGCGGGAAGGGCGGAATTGTTGTTGTTGTTGTTTTGTGTGTGAGTGGGTGGACGGCGGCAATAGCTACCGCTTTGGTTGCGACGCGACGGGGTGGGGTGGCCGATGCGATGAATTTGATTGATGGGGGCGCGTCGCGTGTTGCGGGGTACGGCCACGGTGTGACGTGGAATGGAGGCACGTGCGCACAACTCGTTGGTGTTACCTGTCTGCGAGGTGGGGGAAGTGCGATCGGTGATGTGTCCTTTGGATGGAGGTGCCGGTTAGTTACGTGACGGATGGAAACGAAACGCGATTGTTGGGAATGTCAGTGTGTAACGACGGCCGTTTTTTCGGGTCGGTTTGCACGCCATACATGGCGAGGGTGAGATGTGTCTGTAAATGCTGCAGCGTGGAGGCGTGTGAGTGACGTTTAAATGAACGCGCATTGAGACACCAATGTGTATTGCATTGTACGGGCGACACGCACGATGATGTACCTTCCCTCCGACTCTGATTTCGATAGTCGTGTCTGACTGACTGTGTCTGCTTGTGCGTACGACGCACGCACACCGACGTCGTCATTGAAGATGCATGCACGCGTGTCCAGTCCAGTGCAGTACAGTACAGTACAGTAAGCGCGACGCTAGAAGACGACGGTCGCTTTGGCGAATGTGCGCACACGTGTTTGTGTGTGTCGGTGATGTGGTCCGATCCGTCGCCTCTGGGAAACTGTCGATCGGCGCGGTACACCGGCATCACGCAACGGTACGTCTTGAACACCCGTCATACCGTCGCGCTGAGAACGGTTACCGAAAGGTGAACCTCTGTGATCGGTCGAATGTCTGGGCAGAACGTGAGGAGAGAATGGTGGAGGAAAGGACAGAGGGGAAGAAAAAAAGTAGAGAGAGAGAAAAAAGAAAAAAAAACCAAACAAAACGGAGAAACGCGGTGTAGAGCAACGGAACGTTCCCGTGTCGGAGGTGTATTGTAGCCGCACTGAAATGCGTGTAACGGCGCGGCGGCAAGTGTCTGCCGTGGTGAACGTTACCTTTGACGGCTGAATTGTGTGCGTTGCGTTGCGTTGCTTTGCTTTGCTTTCCCGGATGTGTATGTAACGTTCGTTGAGATGGTTCTGAGGAAGAATGTACGACAGTGCCCGTGCCGTCTATGTTCGTGTGCAAAGCCATTGTGTGTGTACGGAATGATGTCTGTAGGTGTTAGTGAACATGTTTTACCAGTGGGGGAAATGGATCGTCGATGGTTGCCGTCACGGTCGAGACAACGCACGCACCCTCCCTCCCTCCCTCCCTCCCTCCCTACATGAAGGTGTCGAGAAAGTGTGTTAACTGGGGTTTGTTTGTCTTTCGTTAAAGGGAAGGGACGAGAGAGAGAGAGAGAGAGAGAGAGAAGCGAAGTGGGGATAGTGCGTTCATTTTGTGTGTGTGTGTGTGTTGTTTCGAGAATTGCGTCCGGGAATGGCGGTGGGCGTGCCCTGCATGTGGCCCGGAAGGCTGTTCGTTTCGCGGTAGTGTGTGGACAGGGGAGGGGCACGCGTAACGCTGCTGGCATGGCATGGCATGGCATTCGGGAGATGGGAGGGGGCAAACGAAGAAAACAAGAAGCGGGGGCTATAAAGACGGGGAGGGGCGCGGTGTGGGTGGCTTGCGCTGCGCTCGGCTGGCGCGTGCGGCGTTGTTTTTGTGCAAAAGAAGAGAAAACGAATGGGTTGCCGGGAGGGGGCCGTTGTTGTGTTGTGGTGTAGCCGCAGACGCGGCTGTCAGTGAACGTGGTGAGACCGACGGATGCGGGAGGGGCGGGGGCGGTGGTGAGAGCGGGGAAAACACTAGAAGAAGGAGAAAAACGCTGCAACCAACATAAAATGAGGCGTTTGTAACCTGCCAGCAACAAAACAACAACAAAAAAAAGGTCTATCAACATTGAATGTAAATGGAAATGGACCCAAGTGTAACCTCCCCGCACAAATAGTCGTAAGTAAGTGAGTGCGTGAATGATGATAAAAATGTGCCAGAATGTTGTTAACGTCCCTAGAAAATGAACGAACGAAGATTGATGGGAAACGCGCGATAATATGATGAATGGAAATAATGAACCATGAACATCTCAAGAGACATAATTGAAAACCCGATAAACGTTGTAAGGGCAGCGCTGGCTGACCTTCGGCCCTGTATTCTGAAACGTCCCCCTTTGAACAACAATGTATACAAAACTGCGCTTAAAGTGACACACTATATTTTGAGCGCAACGCAATCTGACTATCAAAGATCCCTGCAAAAGAATGGCCCTGAGTAACATTAAAGTACACCTTTCGGAAATCACTTACCTCACAAAAATCGTCATTACTCGAAGTACGGCAATACAGCGAGCACCACTACTGCCAGCTAAATAAGAGATTCAAACTACGGAGGGCACTAACTACTGATAGGGATAGTTAGCAAAGTAAAGATTTTAATAGAGAACAACAAACAATGTATTTACCCTTAATATCATCACAAGTCATAATATATGTAATTTGAAAAGTCCGCCATATCTCTCCTCACATGCACCAGTGCTGGCGGCTCACCCCTAACTGCGCAACGGTACGCGCTGTTCACATCCAGCTATAGCAGGTTCATATGACAACAATGCAAACTGGCCACTGACTGCACACGGCACAGGCAGTGATTTTCACACAGAGCGCTACGTGGCATTACCAATAAAAAAAAATGTAAACAAACAGCCTACGTACAAATCAGAATAAAAAACAAAAAAAAAGAGCAAAAGATCGTTACGTCAATGAAAAAAAAAGGCAAAAGAGGAAACAAACTGCATCTATATGTGCTCTTAACTGTAGATACCTGTACACAGCTTCGTGCAATGAATGCCGGCTCACATTTAATTTTTTGATTGTTGGAGGAAATATTCTTTAAATGGAAATGAATGGTTTTACCTTTAAAAAAAAGTTACTTTGGAAACAAAGTATTATTGGGGCATTTTGTTGTGAAGAAAATAGTTACAATTGACATACATTATTAGATTTGCGCAATGCAGCTTCATTACCTTACCTTTTATAACAATATGCATCGTCCCGAACGGAGACCAGAGTCGCGAGAAGAGCACGCCGCCGCCCGCTCAGTACAATCGTCCACTCGCTAATACTGTCGTCGACTGACTACGACCTCTCCCGACCCGCCACATAGAGATGACAACTGTTCCTGCCGACCCGCTACGTGCCACTAGTGTCGTGTGGCGCAGACTAGCGACGATAAGAAACTCTCTGGTCAGAGATTGTGTGGTGCCTCGCCATCGCTGGTAATGAGTACATAGGTGTTTGAGCGCGCGTACCGGAACACGCAGTGCGGAGCCCAGAGACTGTGTTGTCGAGGCCGTCGACGCAGTGCATGTCGGTCGGTCGAGTGCGTGCGGGAGGGCAGAGAGGCAGCGTCGGCACGGAGATGCACGCACGGGGGCTGCGGCGTGGCGCGTTTGCGGTAGGCGCCTTTGGTGGCAACGGCCGGGACAAGCAGCGGTGTATGGTGTGGTGCGGGCCGGACAGGGGCGGCGGAGGAGGAGGAGGCGGCGGCGCGACGATGGCATTGGGGCGGAAACGGGGACGGCGACGGCGGATGTTGAGAGGCGTCACGCGCGGACCGACACAGACGCACAGATAGATAGATAGGAAGAAGAAGGGGCGGCTGGTGAGTGCAATTTAGGCGGTAGACACAAGAGGTCGGCACGGCATTTGCGTGATGTGGCGTTGTGACGGGGTGTGCTCGCTTGCCTCGTTTTGTTGATGCGCGCAGGAAGATGTGCAGAGCAGCGGCGGGCGGCTCGGTTCGGTTTGGCCCGGCGGGCCGCGCTGTTGTCGCGGACGTGAGCGCCCCCTGGCGGGTGGCCGGAGGCGGCGCGGCGTGTTGGACGTGTGGCTGGCGGCAGTGCACAATTGCGAGTGGCTGGCGGTGTGGCGGTTGGCGCGTCGGGCGGCCGAGAGAGAGGAGAGGGTATGTGTTTGCGGGCGCGTTTGCTGCGCGGCGTCGTGCAGGGAGGGCGGGCGCTTGTCGACTGTGAGTGTGTGTGACTGTGTGGCGAATTGGCGGCGTTGTGCTCCGGCCGAAGGCGTCGGGGAAAGGAGAGTTGGTCGTGATGTCATGTCGCGCCGTGTCATGTCTGCGAAACGGCTGCCGAGAGGTGTGGTGGTAGCGAGCCGGTCGGTGTCAGTGCGATGGGAATGTGCGTTTGGCGGTTTCGGTGTGCTTTTTGCGGCGTGAGAGTGGGGCGGGCGGGCAGGCGTGCTGTTGTTGGTTCCTTGTGTCTTGTGTGTAGCTTGATGGCAACGTGGAAGGACGCCTGTTTCCAGCCGTGCGTGTGGTTGTCGACGTTGACTGGTTTGGGGCGTGCCGTTGCACGTGCGTGTTTGGGTCGTTGGTGTGGTTTTGGCTGGCTGGCTGGCTGGCTGGCTGTGTGTACGGTGGATAGTGCAGTAGTTGTGTCGTTGCCACGGGCGTCGGGTGCGGCTGCGCGTAGTGGCGGAAAGGTGTCGCGTGACTTTGTGAATGGAGTGGGGCGGGGAAAGGAGCAGCGTGCCGCTGCGTCGTGGCCGTTAGCCAGAGGCTGTGCTTTGATAGTTTTGTGGACGGTTCGTGCGAGGCGATTTGTTGCCTGCCCTATGTTTGTTTGTTGTTTTTGGAGACGACGACTGGTTGGTGGCGTGCGCGCGAGCGAAGTGGCGGTGTGCGTTTCCCGTGCCGACTGCCGACTGCCGGCTGGCGACAGGTGCGCCGTCGGTGGGGTGGGTGGCCGGCACAAGTAGAGGCGGCGGCGTCGTTGCGGTGTGTTTGTGTTGTCGGCGACAGCTGTTTGTGCGGTGCGTGTGAATGGTGGTGCAAACGTGTGCTGGCGTTGAGGCTGCGACCGCGGCGTGTTGTTGGTTGATGTTGAACAGCGGCTGTGTGCGGTGGTGGTGTTGCCGCACGTGCATCCGGCCCGGCGCGGAAAGCGCAGTTGCGGCGGCCCTTCGGTGCCAGCCACGTCGCGTGAGCGGCGGGTTGCTCTGGTCGACACGTGGTGCTCTGGTTTGTTGTTTGGTGCCCTTTGGCCGGTGGGTGGTCCGTGTGTCTCGGTATCTGGTCGTGGTCGTGCTGCCCGTTTGTCGGCGTTGTCTGTGGCTTCGCTTTTGTTTTTGTTTTTGCGGCGTGCCGACGACCCGACGCGACCTTTACACCCAAAGTGTGGCGCCCGAAGGTGAACCAACGTAATCCGACCTCGGCGCTTAAGCTCTAAGCCTAAGCTGAGCGAACCGAACCTGTGTAGCGTTGCGTAGCGTGAGGTGAGGTGCGGTGAGGTCAGCCTCAGCGCCAAGTAAGCCAAGCTGTCCGGCCGTGAGGTGGGTGGGTAGGTAGGTGCGGCTGCTGCGGCCACCTGACGCCCGACGTGTGTTTGAATGCTTAACCTAAGTTTGAGGCTTAACCTAACCCAAGTGGCCTTAACCTAACCTAACCTAACCTCGGACGCCCGACGTGTGGTTTGAATGCTTAACCTAAGTTTGACGCTTAACCTAACACCGACCCTTAACCTAACCCAAGTGCCCCTAACCTAACCTAACCTAACCTTAATGTAACGTAACGTAACCTAACCTCTGACGCCTGACGTGTGTTTTGAATGCTTAACCTAACCCAAGTGCCCTTAACCTAACCCACGTCCACCGAACCTAACCGAGACGTGTGAACCTAATGTCTAACTCGTAACGCGTGATGTTGGCTGTCGTGTGTGCTGACGGCAGATTGGGTTGGTCTGTAGTTGCGGATTTCGGTTTGCCTCGGGCGAGGGGTTGGCTCGTAAGCGGCGAGGGGCGCTCCGGCGGAGCATGTTGCTTTGCAGGCGGCGCCCGTTTTTTGCGGCGGGCACAATTGAAATTGTTGGGAAACGAACGAAAGGGCTGTGAATGTTGGCGGGCGAGAGGAGGAGGACGTGGCCCGACGGCTGCGGGCCGATCGGGAAACGGTGGGAGGGCGATGGGGCGGCGGAGGTGCGTTTGCACGGCCGTCATCGCCGCACGCCTCCTCTTGTGTGGCTGTGGCGCCGGCCGCGCTGGCCGGGCTGCCGCGGCGACGGTGTGGGGCCTTTGCCGAAGGTTTGGCCATTGTGGCCGGTCGCCGGCTGGGGCTGTGGGGGCGGCATTTGGGCGTGGGCGGCGATTCTCGGCGGGCCGACCCAGGCTGTAGCGCGCGGTGGCTGCAGTTTGGCCGTGGTTTGCGGCGCTGCCGTGGCGACTGGTTGGCGACTGTGGTGTGGCTGTGTGTAGCCCCATCCTCGGTGGTTTGAAAGGCGCGGGTGGTTGTGGCGCAGGTGTGGGGCTGCTCCGCACAGGCTGTCGGACGTTGGGCGGTAGCAAGCGCGGGAGGCGCGGCGCGGCGGCGCGCAGAGTGGCGGCCGCTCTCTCGGCCGTCCGCGCCCGCCCGCGACACTGGCTGGGCCTGTGGCGCGAGGCGGCTATTCCTCTGCTGTGCGCTCCGCTCGCTGCGTGTCTCTTCTCGCTCTCGCTGCTCGCTGTGTTGTGTGTTAACGCGCGTCGTCGAAATGGCAGATCAGGCGGCTACGAACGAGACTGCTGCGGCACCCGCCGCCACCGGCACTACGAAGAAGGCAAAGTCTGCGTCGTCTGCGAAGAAGCCGCGCGCCAAGCCTGCGCACCCGCGCACCTCTGAGATGGTGACGGCCGCCATCAAGAGTCTGAAGGAGCGCGGCGGATCGTCGCTGCAGGCGATCAAGAAGTACATTGCCGCGCACTACAAGCTGGACGCGGAGAAGCTGGCGCCGTTTATCAAGAAGTACCTCAAGTCGGCCGTGGTGGCGGGCGAGCTGGTGCAGACGAAGGGGAAGGGCGCGTCCGGCTCTTTCAAGCTTGCCGGCGCCGGCGGCGGGGCGGCTGAGGGCGGCAAGGCTCGTGCTGGCGGTGCCAAGAAGAAGCGCGCCGCTCCGGCCAGCAAGGAGAAGAAGGGTGCCCGTGCGGCCGGCGCAAAGAAGGCTGGTGGCGTGAAGGCGGCGACTGGTCGGAAGGCGGGCGCCGCCAAGAAGGCGTCTGCGGCGTCGGCCGCTCCCGCCGGTGCGAAGAAGGCGGCTGCTGCCAAGCCGGCCAAGGCCAAGTCGCCGTCGAAGGCGAAGAAGGCCGCCAAGGTTCCGACGAAGAAGCCGAAGGCGCCGCGCCCGAAGAAGGCGACGACGCCGTCTAAGGCGAAGGCGTCGCCCAAGAAGAAGAAGTAGAGGAGAAGAAGAAAGGAATGGGAAAGGAAAGGAAGGGTTGGCGGTTGACTCCGTCGTCCCCACCCCCCCCCCCGTCCCCGTCGTCTAGTGGCGCGCAAGAGACGCGCGGCCCAAAACGGCCCTTCTCAGGGCCATCAAAGCACGTCGGGAAGGTTTTGATTGTCGTGTTGCGGTGTGGTTGTGCCGTCTGGCGTTTCTGTATGCCCGTGTGTGGATACTGTTTGCGTGCCGTGGTGGTTGGATTGCGGGGGGTCGGTGGCGGGTGCGGGCGGCGGTAGCGGTTGCTTGTCGCCGTTTTTGGTCGCGGCCGGCCGACGGTTGGTTTGTGTCATGTTGTTTGAATACTTTGGTTTGTCTGTCTGTTTGCCTGCCTTCTCCTCGGATGTGTCTTGTCTTGGTTGTGTGTGTGTTCTTGCAACGGGGGCGGGGGACGTTGAGATGTGGAAAGGGTCGGTGGCGTTGGACGAGCCTGCGTGCCTGGCTGGCCGTTGGTGCGGGTTTTTTGTTTTGTTTGTTTGTTTCGAAACGAAGCGGCGGCCGGCCAGCCACCCGTGTGGTTGACGGCGTCGGCCGATGGGTGTTGTGCGCTTTGAGCGCCGCGCCGGGGAGGGATGATGTTGATTGATTGTTGCGCGCGCCAGCAAGCTGGCAGAGGAGAGCGGCTGTGGCGGACGGACGGGAAGTGGAAGCGGTGTTTTGTCTTTGGTTCTCTGGTTGTGGGGCGAGAGGCGACCGACAAAGTTTGCTCGCGACGGAGTGATGTTAGTGGCCCTTAAAAGGGCCGTTTTGTTTGTTTGCGTGCGTGGGCGGTGCCCAGCGGCTGGCGCGGTGTTTAGGCGCGCTCGCCGCGGATGCGGCGCGCGAGCTGGATGTCCTTGGGCATGATGGTGACGCGCTTGGCGTGGATTGCGCACAGGTTGGTGTCTTCGAAGAGGCCGACGAGGTAGGCCTCGCTGGCCTCCTGCAGGGCCATGACCGCGGAGCTCTGGAAGCGCAGGTCGGTCTTGAAGTCCTGGGCGATCTCGCGCACTAGGCGCTGGAATGGCAGCTTGCGGATGAGCAGCTCTGTGCTCTTCTGGTAGCGCCTGATTTCTCGCAGGGCGACGGTGCCCGGCCTGTAGCGGTGGGGCTTCTTGACGCCGCCGGTGGCGGGCGCGCTCTTCCTCGCCGCCTTGGTGGCGAGCTGTTTGCGCGGCGCCTTTCCGCCGGTGGACTTGCGGGCCGTTTGCTTTGTGCGGGCCATAGCGGTAGCGGAGCGGCGTGGAGGCGAGCGAGGTGCTGCGTCGGGTGCTGCCTTGACGACACGGGCGCGCGCCCGCCGCGGCCTCACTAGATTCTGGACGGGGTGTGGAACATCCCGGTCTATCGTGAATGTAGGGTTTACCGAGAGGCATTTCCTACCAAGGCTGCAGGTTGAGGTTGGTGGAAGACATCGCGTGTGATAACTGGAAGTCGCAGAGAGGAATTGGTGGTGGGGAATCTGCGGGGCTGACCTGATTATTCGATCAGGGCAACGGGCCGCCTATAGTGGTCGTAATTGTCATTATGTCGCCCTAAGTTCCGGACGAGGGGATTGTCTGAAGCGCGGGTGGTGGTGTAGAACCGGCGCGCTGCATCTTGAAATCCCTCCCGGACGAGGGGTTCCTCAGCCGCCTGATGGAGGAGGCGATGAGGAAAATCACGCGGCACATGGTAGATTCGGCGCAAAATCTTGTTTTGTAGTTGCTGGAGCCTCTTAATGTGAGAGGGGGCAGCATTGCCCCAGACTTCACACGCATAGTCCATGACCGGACGGATGCACGTGCGATAAAGACGCAGTCCGTTGGCGACAGGAAGCGAGGAGGTTTCATTGAGCATGGGGTACAACGCCCCAGCCCTCTGAGACGTCTTCCGGTGGACAGCGGAGACTTGAGCCTTCCATGTCAACTTGCGATCGAGAATGACCCCGAGGTAGGTAGCAGTCGTGGTCCAGGTGATGGCCTGGTTACAAAGCACCAGGGGTGGCACGTCAGGTGGGAGACGGCGAGTGAGGATCAGCCCCTGAGATTTGGTGGCGTTGAAGCTGATCCTCCAATCGGCGGCCCAACGCTCGAGGTCCTGCAGCGCAGCTTGCAGACGTCGGAGGACGGCGGCGATGTCGCGATGGCGCGAGAAGAGGGCCGTGTCATCAGCATAGATGGCACGACCAACCCTCGGGGAAACCGGCAGGTCGGAGGTGTAAACGGAATACAAGATCGGGCCCAGAACACTCCCTTGCGGCACGCCAGCAAGGACGGGGCGAACAGAGGAAGTCGTGCTGCCAACCCGGACGACAAAAGTACGTCCCGCAAGGTAGCTGGCAAGAAGGCGGACGAAGCACGAAGGGATGCCGAGGTGGAACAACTTGAAGAGCAGGCCGTGGTGCCAGACGGTGTCAAAGGCCTTTGACACATCCAGCAGGACAAGGCCGCAAAACTCCCGATTGTTGAAAGCCAGTGTCGCCTCCTCGACGACGCGGAGCAGCTGTTGAGTGGTGGAGTGGTGCTGGCGGAATCCAAACTGCTCCCGAGGAATGATATTGTCCTGGTGAAGCAGCCGGCCGAACCTAGAGAGGAGGATCCTCTCGAAAACTTTGCTCAACGTCGGGAGGAGACTGATGGGGCGATAATGCGCCGGCACCGTCCTGTTTTTGCCCGGCTTCGGGACCGCCACAACGACAGCCGTCTTCCAAGCTTCTGGGTACCGCAGCTGGACAAGGATGGCGTTGAAGAGAGCGACCACGTACAAGATGCCAAGCCTGGGCATCATGCGGAGGACTCTCCCGTCAACGTTGTCGTGCCCAGGGGCCTTCTTCTGGGGAAGTCGTCGAAGATGGTCAGTGACCTCCCGTTCCGACGTCGGGACAATGGTGGCGTCACCGGGGTCGCCGTGGAGGAAGACAGGAAGTCGGGTCTCGACCGTGCGGACGTTCTCGTGGTCGACCGGCACCGCAAGGGGCCGGAAGTTGGCCTCGAAAGCCGTCGCCAAGGCCTCGGCTTGAGCGGCAGGCGTGTAGGCAGGTCCATCCGGTGTTGTGAGCGGCGGCATGTGTGGGCGATGGCGTGTGAGGGAACGGACCATCTCCCACGTGTCGGCCCCAGGATCAATGGAGGCCAGCTTCTCCTCCCACCGGCGTATACGATGAGCAGCAAGGGCAGCCTTGATGGTGCGGCGGAGATGATTGATGCGCCGCTTCAGCAGAGGCTGCCGTGTTTCACGCCACTCTCTGTTGAGACGGTTTCGTTCTCGGATAAGGGCCTGTATGGCTGCAGGAAGAGCTGGAGCCGCCACAGAGGAAACCCGTGGAGGTGGAGTGGAGTCAGCGACAGCCGTGGTGAGAGCTGCAGTCAGGTTGTGGAGAGCAGCATTGACATCGGTGTCCAGGGGAGGTGGCTCGGCAGGGAGGCGTTCCAGAACAAGCTGCTGGAAGCGTGGCCAGTCGGTCTTCCGGGTGTCGAGCTTGGCTGCTGGAGGAAGCGGAGTGACATACAGCCGAAAGAGCACCGGCAAGTGGTCGGAGCTCAAGACGTGGAGAACGTCGGGGGTGACAAACCAGTCGACACCCTTGACGAGACAAATGTCCAAGACATCGGGAGCAGTACCATTCGGAGGGTAGTGCGTTGGCTCGTCAGGTCCATAGACAGAAGCTCGTGCCCTCTCAGCAGCATGATAGAGCCGCCTCCCACTGACGTTCAGCGTCCGAGAATTCCAGAGCTGGTGCTTGGCATTAAGGTCCCCAGCGAGGAAGATCTTGTCCCCAGCACGGAGGAGAGCGTCAGCATCGTGGATGGTGAGGTGGCCACGTGGCGGCCGGTACACGGAGAGAAAGATGACCGTGCCAAGGGACGTCTCCACTGCAACGGCCGTGGCTTCACAGGAGTCCAGACGTGGCAGAGGGACTCGGTAGTGCCGGAGTGTCCGCTTGACGTAGATGGCCGTGCCACCGCCAGCCGTCAGCCTGTCGTCGCGATAGCAGACGTAATTCGGGGCGTTCGCTCGAAGGCCAGGCTTGAGGTGCGTCTCGGTGAGGAGACACACATCAACGCTGTAGTCCTGGAGAAACTGCCGGAATTCAAGAAGCGCTGGGAAGAGGCCATTCGCGTTCCACGTGACAGCCGTGAAGTTCTGGTGGCGCCTAAGGTTGCGAGCCATGGCCAGTGGATGTGGACGCCGTGGCGGTGGGGAAACTTCGGAGGGCTGCATGGACTGCAGCAGTGATGGCGGCCGGCAGCTGGGCCAGTGCGGCGGAGACAGCCACAAGGGTGGCCTGAACTTCTTTGAGGACCGCGATGAAATCATCAGCTGCAGCAGGAGGAGCAGGCCCGTCGTCAGGGCGTCGCGGAGGCTGGACAGCAGGGGCAGGAGGAGGCGTCGTCCGGCCCTGAAGGACGTCGGCGTAGCCAAGGTCTGCCCGAGCAGCAAGCAGGCGCCGCTGGGCGGGTTGGCGCGAAGGAGTAGCAGGCGGTGGCGCAGCTCGGCGCCGCAGCTGTCGACTATCGGAGCGGGACGTCTCCCGCAAGGGAGGTAGTCCACGCTGGCGGCGGCTGGCTGCCTTGTGAACAGCGCAACCGCGGTAGCTGGCAGGATGAGCCCGCTTGCACAGGGCACAGGTGGCCGGTTCGTCCCGGGTCCGGGTACACTGCTGACTGAGGTGACCCTCGCCACACTTGACACAACGGGGCCGCATGCGACACAGGCGGGAAGTGTGGCCTGGCTCCTGGCAATTGTAGCATTGAACGAGGCCCTTCCGTGCGCGTAGCTTCTCGACAGTCACCGAAAGGTCATAAAACCGGGTGACTTGGTAAATTTGCCTGTTATCAGGTGTGTCAGGCAACACGATCTCCATCAAAGGGATGGGTCGCTGAGTACCAGGCATCTTCATTCGCGTGGTAGCAGTAGGCGCGAAACCCATAGTGATAAGGCCATCCTTAAAGGCGTCTGCCTTCATCTTCAGCGGTATGCCTCTCATGGCAACCTTGAGAACTTTGGGACGCACGGTGGGGAAGGTGTAGTTCGGTATACCACGTGCACCAACCATGTCCATAACAGCAACGTAATCTTCAGTGGTGGCGACAGTCAGCTTCAGACGGTCTTCGCCGCAGTGTTTGGCGGTAAAAGCATTCTTCAGGTTGGCCTGAAGCCAGTCCCGAAGCGTCATGTAATCGTCAGGGTAGTCGATGACAATCGGTGGCAGCTTAGGGCCGGAACGACGTGTAGCATCGTCGGCGGTCGCCGGTGGAGGCTCGTCGGCATCTTCAGAGTCGGCGCCATCCGCTAGGGCGTCGTACGGATTAGCAGTAGGTACAGGGGCAACAGGGGTGCGCCGTCGTGGAGCCGCCCTCTTCTTAGGCGGCGGCTTCTTGAAGCCAGCGTCACTCGTACCAGAAGTGTGTTGGTCATCACTGGCTGACGTGACAGCCGATCGCTTGCGCTGAAGCACCCGCTGCGGGGCGCCGGTAGCGCAGTCTTCACGGGGAGGGTCCGTAGAGTAGTCCATCTCATCGTCCGGGTCTCGCGGGGTCGTCATATTCTCGTGGTCCGCCTGGGGTTGCCGGGTCGTCATAGGGGGAGCGTCCAATGGGGCCGCCGACGGCGCGGGCGCCGCCGGACGGCGATCAGACAGCTCCGGCGCGGCGGCGGCAGCTGCCGCGGCCGCGCGCGCGTCACATACGTCCTCCTTGCTCGCCATCACGAACTCGAATGGGCGCGCGCCAGCCACCGTGGTGCGCTTATATGCCCTCGGTTGCGCGTGGTGGGGGGAGGGCGGGCCAGAGTCTATATAGGGGGGCTGGCGCGTGCGCTGGGCGCAGACCGTAGCCGACTCGCTAGCGCCGGGTGAGGAGCCAGCCGCTGCAGCAGACGTTTTGCTTGCCTGAGCTTTTTTGAGGATTTAGAAGAGATGACTGGCCGCGGCAAGGGAGGAAAGGGGCTCGGCAAGGGTGGCGCCAAGCGGCACCGCAAGGTGTTGCGCGACAACATCCAGGGCATCACGAAGCCCGCGATCCGCCGCCTGGCTCGCAGGGGCGGCGTGAAGCGCATCTCTGGTCTGATCTACGAGGAGACCCGCGGAGTGCTGAAGGTGTTCCTGGAGAACGTGATCCGCGACGCGGTGACGTACACTGAGCACGCCAAGCGCAAGACTGTGACGGCCATGGACGTGGTGTACGCCCTGAAGAGGCAGGGGCGCACCCTGTACGGTTTCGGCGGTTAGGCGCGTCGCAGCCGGTGTGCTGTGCCGCGTTGGCCTTCCCGCGGCCGTGGGAGAGACGAAAACGGCCCTTTTCAGGGCCACCACACTGTTCGGAAATTGAAAAGTGCGAAAGAGTCTGTGTTGTTGCTGCGTGTGTTGCCTGCCTGCCTGCCTGCCTGCCTTCTTTCTTTCATTCTTCATTTCGTTTTCGTTTGACTGACGTGACGTGACTGGGAGAAAGGAAAGGAAGCGGGTCTTGTGGCTGTGTGTGCGAGAGAGGGCGTTTTGTGTTTGCTTTGTTTATCGATCGATGGAGATGCCGGGCTGTGTGTTGTTGTTGTTGTTGTTGTTGTTGTGCGAGAGGCGGTGAATATTTGCGCGGTTTGGCTGTGTGTGTTTGCGGCGGCGTTGGAGTTGCCGAGGCAAGGCGTGCCGATAGGCGGCCGGATCAGCTGTTTCGTTTGTTTGGGGCGCGCGGGAGTGGAGGGCGGTGTGTCGACACGCTCCTCTCGCAGTGGTCATTATTGCTGTCGTTGTCTTGTCGTTTGGAAGGCGACTGTGCGTGCGTGGAGGTGCTTGAGGCAAACGAAACAAAACAAGGTGTGTGTGTGTGTGTGTGTGTGTGTGTGTGTTGGGCCACACGGGCTGTGGACGACAAGATGGCGGCGGCTCTTCTTGTTCTTCTCTCTTTTAGTCCTCTTACCGTTAGAGGGGGAGTTGGTGGAGGTTATTGTCGCCTGTGGACATTTGCTCCTCTTTTCTGTGTGTTGTTCTTATCTTCGGTACTGTGCTTGTTTTCGGACGTTGCTGTTTGTTGAGAGTGATTATGTGTTCTGTCTGTGCTACTGCTGGAGCAGCGACTCTCGGGTCTTGCACATCTGTCCCTGTGGTGTTCATATCGCCCAAGGGTCAAGACGTAACAGTCATTTTCTGACTTCCGCGCGGTGGCGTAGAACGCTTGTGCCAGGGCGCGGAATCGTGTTGTGAGTGGTTCTATGCAGGTCTGCCGCGGGGACGTGTAAGGCCCGTCGTAGAGCGCTCTGCTTTGGACCCTTCTGTAGGCGATGCATCGTCGATCTGGCTGCACAGCCCCATACAGGGCGCGCATATTCCAGTATCGCTACGCCTGTTGCGGGGTCGAGGGAACAGGGTACAGGATCTGCATCCTGGCGTGAGCGTTTGTGCCAAGTTCCCCTATGTGACACTTGGATGTCAGGCGTGACACCGAGGTACCTCGCAGAATTTCTCCCCCCTGCAATCGTAGCAGTTGGTATGGTCTTGTTGCCGGCGGCGGCTGTGGAAGTGAAGTTAAAGTAAAGTGCGGCGAGGACGACTGCAATTTTGCTTTGGACGTAGGTTTGTGTGGTGGCCCTGAAAAGGGCCGATTGTTGTGAGCCGGGCCGGCAAAGCGCGTTGCGTGCAGGGGAGCACGCAGCGCTGCTGGGCGGCGGGTCCGCGTGCCGATTGCCTGGCCTCTCTGTTTAGGCCTTCTTCTCGGTCTTCTTTGGCAGCAGGACGGCCTGGATGTTGGGCAGGACACCACCCTGTGCGATGGTGACGCCCGACAGGAGCTTGTTGAGCTCCTCGTCGTTGCGGATGGCAAGCTGCAGGTGGCGCGGGATGATGCGCGTCTTCTTGTTGTCGCGGGCCGCGTTTCCGGCCAGCTCGAGCACCTCAGCCGCGAGGTACTCCATGACGGCGGCGAGGTAGACGGGCGCCCCGGCGCCGACGCGCTCGGCGTAGTTTCCCTTGCGCAGGAGGCGGTGGATTCTGCCGACCGGGAACTGGAGCCCGGCCCTGCTGGAGCGGGACTTTGACTTGCCCTTGACTTTGCCTCCCTTTCCGCGTCCGGACATGGCGATGGGCTGTGGTGTGAAAACGAGACGAGACGAAGGACGGTGCGAGCCGCAGCGAGTCGAGCAGCGGAGTGGCGGCGCCGCCAGGGGTGGGGGTCCTTTATGCTCTCGGGTGCGGCGGCCGGTTGCGCTCGCGGCCCATTGGTCGGCGGCCGCAACGGGGCGAGCTGGTAAAGGTGCGGCGGCGGGGCGCGCTGGGTGCCACTGTGTGGGGAGACGCTGACTAGAGCGGAGCGCTTGCTACTGGTGTTGCTGCCGTACGTTCACGTTCTTGTTTGAGATGCCGCCCAAGACTAGCGGGAAGGCCGCCAAGAAGGCTGGCAAGGCTCAGAAGAACATTTCGAAGGGCGACAAGAAGAAGAAGCGCAAGAGGAAGGAGAGCTATGCCATCTACATCTACAAGGTGCTGAAGCAGGTGCACCCTGACACGGGCATCTCGTCGAAGGCGATGAGCATCATGAACAGCTTCGTGAACGACATTTTCGAGCGCATCGCGGCCGAGGCGTCCCGCCTGGCGCACTACAACAAGCGCTCGACCATCACGTCCCGCGAGATCCAGACCGCTGTGCGGCTGTTGCTGCCTGGCGAGCTGGCCAAGCACGCCGTGAGCGAGGGCACGAAGGCGGTGACCAAGTACACGAGCTCCAAGTAAGGAGGTGGCTCTGGAATGGAAGGAGAGAAGGCTCCTCCGTTGCGAGAGCGGCAAAAACGGCCCTTTTCAGGGCCACCAAATGGCCTTTGCGGGAAGGGCGGAATTGTTGTTGTTGTTGTTTTGTGTGTGAGTGGGTGGACGGCGGCAATAGCTACCGCTTTGGTTGCGACGCGACGGGGTGGGGTGGCCGATGCGATGAATTTGATTGATGGGGGCGCGTCGCGTGTTGCGGGGTACGGCCACGGTGTGACGTGGAATGGAGGCACGTGCGCACAACTCGTTGGTGTTACCTGTCTGCGAGGTGGGGGAAGTGCGATCGGTGATGTGTCCTTTGGATGGAGGTGCCGGTTAGTTACGTGACGGATGGAAACGAAACGCGATTGTTGGGAATGTCAGTGTGTAACGACGGCCGTTTTTTCGGGTCGGTTTGCACGCCATACATGGCGAGGGTGAGATGTGTCTGTAAATGCTGCAGCGTGGAGGCGTGTGAGTGACGTTTAAATGAACGCGCATTGAGACACCAATGTGTATTGCATTGTACGGGCGACACGCACGATGATGTACCTTCCCTCCGACTCTGATTTCGATAGTCGTGTCTGACTGACTGTGTCTGCTTGTGCGTACGACGCACGCACACCGACGTCGTCATTGAAGATGCATGCACGCGTGTCCAGTCCAGTGCAGTACAGTACAGTACAGTAAGCGCGACGCTAGAAGACGACGGTCGCTTTGGCGAATGTGCGCACACGTGTTTGTGTGTGTCGGTGATGTGGTCCGATCCGTCGCCTCTGGGAAACTGTCGATCGGCGCGGTACACCGGCATCACGCAACGGTACGTCTTGAACACCCGTCATACCGTCGCGCTGAGAACGGTTACCGAAAGGTGAACCTCTGTGATCGGTCGAATGTCTGGGCAGAACGTGAGGAGAGAATGGTGGAGGAAAGGACAGAGGGGAAGAAAAAAAGTAGAGAGAGAGAAAAAAGAAAAAAAAACCAAACAAAACGGAGAAACGCGGTGTAGAGCAACGGAACGTTCCCGTGTCGGAGGTGTATTGTAGCCGCACTGAAATGCGTGTAACGGCGCGGCGGCAAGTGTCTGCCGTGGTGAACGTTACCTTTGACGGCTGAATTGTGTGCGTTGCGTTGCGTTGCTTTGCTTTGCTTTCCCGGATGTGTATGTAACGTTCGTTGAGATGGTTCTGAGGAAGAATGTACGACAGTGCCCGTGCCGTCTATGTTCGTGTGCAAAGCCATTGTGTGTGTACGGAATGATGTCTGTAGGTGTTAGTGAACATGTTTTACCAGTGGGGGAAATGGATCGTCGATGGTTGCCGTCACGGTCGAGACAACGCACGCACCCTCCCTCCCTCCCTCCCTCCCTCCCTACATGAAGGTGTCGAGAAAGTGTGTTAACTGGGGTTTGTTTGTCTTTCGTTAAAGGGAAGGGACGAGAGAGAGAGAGAGAGAGAGAGAGAAGCGAAGTGGGGATAGTGCGTTCATTTTGTGTGTGTGTGTGTGTTGTTTCGAGAATTGCGTCCGGGAATGGCGGTGGGCGTGCCCTGCATGTGGCCCGGAAGGCTGTTCGTTTCGCGGTAGTGTGTGGACAGGGGAGGGGCACGCGTAACGCTGCTGGCATGGCATGGCATGGCATTCGGGAGATGGGAGGGGGCAAACGAAGAAAACAAGAAGCGGGGGCTATAAAGACGGGGAGGGGCGCGGTGTGGGTGGCTTGCGCTGCGCTCGGCTGGCGCGTGCGGCGTTGTTTTTGTGCAAAAGAAGAGAAAACGAATGGGTTGCCGGGAGGGGGCCGTTGTTGTGTTGTGGTGTAGCCGCAGACGCGGCTGTCAGTGAACGTGGTGAGACCGACGGATGCGGGAGGGGCGGGGGCGGTGGTGAGAGCGGGGAAAACACTAGAAGAAGGAGAAAAACGCTGCAACCAACATAAAATGAGGCGTTTGTAACCTGCCAGCAACAAAACAACAACAAAAAAAAGGTCTATCAACATTGAATGTAAATGGAAATGGACCCAAGTGTAACCTCCCCGCACAAATAGTCGTAAGTAAGTGAGTGCGTGAATGATGATAAAAATGTGCCAGAATGTTGTTAACGTCCCTAGAAAATGAACGAACGAAGATTGATGGGAAACGCGCGATAATATGATGAATGGAAATAATGAACCATGAACATCTCAAGAGACATAATTGAAAACCCGATAAACGTTGTAAGGGCAGCGCTGGCTGACCTTCGGCCCTGTATTCTGAAACGTCCCCCTTTGAACAACAATGTATACAAAACTGCGCTTAAAGTGACACACTATATTTTGAGCGCAACGCAATCTGACTATCAAAGATCCCTGCAAAAGAATGGCCCTGAGTAACATTAAAGTACACCTTTCGGAAATCACTTACCTCACAAAAATCGTCATTACTCGAAGTACGGCAATACAGCGAGCACCACTACTGCCAGCTAAATAAGAGATTCAAACTACGGAGGGCACTAACTACTGATAGGGATAGTTAGCAAAGTAAAGATTTTAATAGAGAACAACAAACAATGTATTTACCCTTAATATCATCACAAGTCATAATATATGTAATTTGAAAAGTCCGCCATATCTCTCCTCACATGCACCAGTGCTGGCGGCTCACCCCTAACTGCGCAACGGTACGCGCTGTTCACATCCAGCTATAGCAGGTTCATATGACAACAATGCAAACTGGCCACTGACTGCACACGGCACAGGCAGTGATTTTCACACAGAGCGCTACGTGGCATTACCAATAAAAAAAAATGTAAACAAACAGCCTACGTACAAATCAGAATAAAAAACAAAAAAAAAGAGCAAAAGATCGTTACGTCAATGAAAAAAAAAGGCAAAAGAGGAAACAAACTGCATCTATATGTGCTCTTAACTGTAGATACCTGTACACAGCTTCGTGCAATGAATGCCGGCTCACATTTAATTTTTTGATTGTTGGAGGAAATATTCTTTAAATGGAAATGAATGGTTTTACCTTTAAAAAAAAGTTACTTTGGAAACAAAGTATTATTGGGGCATTTTGTTGTGAAGAAAATAGTTACAATTGACATACATTATTAGATTTGCGCAATGCAGCTTCATTACCTTACCTTTTATAACAATATGCATCGTCCCGAACGGAGACCAGAGTCGCGAGAAGAGCACGCCGCCGCCCGCTCAGTACAATCGTCCACTCGCTAATACTGTCGTCGACTGACTACGACCTCTCCCGACCCGCCACATAGAGATGACAACTGTTCCTGCCGACCCGCTACGTGCCACTAGTGTCGTGTGGCGCAGACTAGCGACGATAAGAAACTCTCTGGTCAGAGATTGTGTGGTGCCTCGCCATCGCTGGTAATGAGTACATAGGTGTTTGAGCGCGCGTACCGGAACACGCAGTGCGGAGCCCAGAGACTGTGTTGTCGAGGCCGTCGACGCAGTGCATGTCGGTCGGTCGAGTGCGTGCGGGAGGGCAGAGAGGCAGCGTCGGCACGGAGATGCACGCACGGGGGCTGCGGCGTGGCGCGTTTGCGGTAGGCGCCTTTGGTGGCAACGGCCGGGACAAGCAGCGGTGTATGGTGTGGTGCGGGCCGGACAGGGGCGGCGGAGGAGGAGGAGGCGGCGGCGCGACGATGGCATTGGGGCGGAAACGGGGACGGCGACGGCGGATGTTGAGAGGCGTCACGCGCGGACCGACACAGACGCACAGATAGATAGATAGGAAGAAGAAGGGGCGGCTGGTGAGTGCAATTTAGGCGGTAGACACAAGAGGTCGGCACGGCATTTGCGTGATGTGGCGTTGTGACGGGGTGTGCTCGCTTGCCTCGTTTTGTTGATGCGCGCAGGAAGATGTGCAGAGCAGCGGCGGGCGGCTCGGTTCGGTTTGGCCCGGCGGGCCGCGCTGTTGTCGCGGACGTGAGCGCCCCCTGGCGGGTGGCCGGAGGCGGCGCGGCGTGTTGGACGTGTGGCTGGCGGCAGTGCACAATTGCGAGTGGCTGGCGGTGTGGCGGTTGGCGCGTCGGGCGGCCGAGAGAGAGGAGAGGGTATGTGTTTGCGGGCGCGTTTGCTGCGCGGCGTCGTGCAGGGAGGGCGGGCGCTTGTCGACTGTGAGTGTGTGTGACTGTGTGGCGAATTGGCGGCGTTGTGCTCCGGCCGAAGGCGTCGGGGAAAGGAGAGTTGGTCGTGATGTCATGTCGCGCCGTGTCATGTCTGCGAAACGGCTGCCGAGAGGTGTGGTGGTAGCGAGCCGGTCGGTGTCAGTGCGATGGGAATGTGCGTTTGGCGGTTTCGGTGTGCTTTTTGCGGCGTGAGAGTGGGGCGGGCGGGCAGGCGTGCTGTTGTTGGTTCCTTGTGTCTTGTGTGTAGCTTGATGGCAACGTGGAAGGACGCCTGTTTCCAGCCGTGCGTGTGGTTGTCGACGTTGACTGGTTTGGGGCGTGCCGTTGCACGTGCGTGTTTGGGTCGTTGGTGTGGTTTTGGCTGGCTGGCTGGCTGGCTGGCTGTGTGTACGGTGGATAGTGCAGTAGTTGTGTCGTTGCCACGGGCGTCGGGTGCGGCTGCGCGTAGTGGCGGAAAGGTGTCGCGTGACTTTGTGAATGGAGTGGGGCGGGGAAAGGAGCAGCGTGCCGCTGCGTCGTGGCCGTTAGCCAGAGGCTGTGCTTTGATAGTTTTGTGGACGGTTCGTGCGAGGCGATTTGTTGCCTGCCCTATGTTTGTTTGTTGTTTTTGGAGACGACGACTGGTTGGTGGCGTGCGCGCGAGCGAAGTGGCGGTGTGCGTTTCCCGTGCCGACTGCCGACTGCCGGCTGGCGACAGGTGCGCCGTCGGTGGGGTGGGTGGCCGGCACAAGTAGAGGCGGCGGCGTCGTTGCGGTGTGTTTGTGTTGTCGGCGACAGCTGTTTGTGCGGTGCGTGTGAATGGTGGTGCAAACGTGTGCTGGCGTTGAGGCTGCGACCGCGGCGTGTTGTTGGTTGATGTTGAACAGCGGCTGTGTGCGGTGGTGGTGTTGCCGCACGTGCATCCGGCCCGGCGCGGAAAGCGCAGTTGCGGCGGCCCTTCGGTGCCAGCCACGTCGCGTGAGCGGCGGGTTGCTCTGGTCGACACGTGGTGCTCTGGTTTGTTGTTTGGTGCCCTTTGGCCGGTGGGTGGTCCGTGTGTCTCGGTATCTGGTCGTGGTCGTGCTGCCCGTTTGTCGGCGTTGTCTGTGGCTTCGCTTTTGTTTTTGTTTTTGCGGCGTGCCGACGACCCGACGCGACCTTTACACCCAAAGTGTGGCGCCCGAAGGTGAACCAACGTAATCCGACCTCGGCGCTTAAGCTCTAAGCCTAAGCTGAGCGAACCGAACCTGTGTAGCGTTGCGTAGCGTGAGGTGAGGTGCGGTGAGGTCAGCCTCAGCGCCAAGTAAGCCAAGCTGTCCGGCCGTGAGGTGGGTGGGTAGGTAGGTGCGGCTGCTGCGGCCACCTGACGCCCGACGTGTGTTTGAATGCTTAACCTAAGTTTGAGGCTTAACCTAACCCAAGTGGCCTTAACCTAACCTAACCTAACCTCGGACGCCCGACGTGTGGTTTGAATGCTTAACCTAAGTTTGACGCTTAACCTAACACCGACCCTTAACCTAACCCAAGTGCCCCTAACCTAACCTAACCTAACCTTAATGTAACGTAACGTAACCTAACCTCTGACGCCTGACGTGTGTTTTGAATGCTTAACCTAACCCAAGTGCCCTTAACCTAACCCACGTCCACCGAACCTAACCGAGACGTGTGAACCTAATGTCTAACTCGTAACGCGTGATGTTGGCTGTCGTGTGTGCTGACGGCAGATTGGGTTGGTCTGTAGTTGCGGATTTCGGTTTGCCTCGGGCGAGGGGTTGGCTCGTAAGCGGCGAGGGGCGCTCCGGCGGAGCATGTTGCTTTGCAGGCGGCGCCCGTTTTTTGCGGCGGGCACAATTGAAATTGTTGGGAAACGAACGAAAGGGCTGTGAATGTTGGCGGGCGAGAGGAGGAGGACGTGGCCCGACGGCTGCGGGCCGATCGGGAAACGGTGGGAGGGCGATGGGGCGGCGGAGGTGCGTTTGCACGGCCGTCATCGCCGCACGCCTCCTCTTGTGTGGCTGTGGCGCCGGCCGCGCTGGCCGGGCTGCCGCGGCGACGGTGTGGGGCCTTTGCCGAAGGTTTGGCCATTGTGGCCGGTCGCCGGCTGGGGCTGTGGGGGCGGCATTTGGGCGTGGGCGGCGATTCTCGGCGGGCCGACCCAGGCTGTAGCGCGCGGTGGCTGCAGTTTGGCCGTGGTTTGCGGCGCTGCCGTGGCGACTGGTTGGCGACTGTGGTGTGGCTGTGTGTAGCCCCATCCTCGGTGGTTTGAAAGGCGCGGGTGGTTGTGGCGCAGGTGTGGGGCTGCTCCGCACAGGCTGTCGGACGTTGGGCGGTAGCAAGCGCGGGAGGCGCGGCGCGGCGGCGCGCAGAGTGGCGGCCGCTCTCTCGGCCGTCCGCGCCCGCCCGCGACACTGGCTGGGCCTGTGGCGCGAGGCATCGGTCTCCGAGCAGCGCTGCTGTGTGGACGTGCGGAGGGAGCGCTGTGACCTTCTCAGGCTGCAACGTTTTTCGCCGCGCGTCAAAAGCAAATTGTCGCCAAGCATTTATGCTAGGACGAAAATAGTGTTAGGCGAGATACACTGGACTAGCCAGATGTTGTAGGGAATGGATAGCTCAGGGAACAACGAGGGACCAGGGCCTCCTCATCGGGCGGACGACCGAAAGGTGGCCGTCCCCCCGAGCGGGGTACGTCCGCGTGCCTCTAGATCGAGATCGAAAATTAGGGCAAAGACAGATTCCGTGGACAGGTCTAGGTCTGAGTCGAGCCACCACCGACGCCACCGTGACGGAGAACCACACCATCGCCAGCCGGCAACCATACCACAGGAACGCCATGACAAGGACGACAAGATGGCCGCCGACCACAGATTACGCTTAAAACACCTCCACATCAGCGATCACCACAACCCAATGTCTGACGCTGAGTCATCAGATGCCGAAAGCACAACGCACACCCCCGCCTTCTCCAGTGATGAAGACATGGAGCTGGAAGACGACGGTAACGGAATATTCCAACTCGTCAAGAAGAACAAACGAAAACGCAGAAAATCCGAGAACGTGAACGGAAACTCAACTAAACCATTCACAATAGAAACAAAGAACAAATTTGAACCTCTCGGTGCGTCTCACGACAGCCGTGACCCAGCTGGCGCCACAACCAGCGAACCGTCAACATCACAACAGCAAGAACTACATAATACCCAAACAGCACCACGTGCGGTCCCAAAAAGACCGCGCGTACCGCCAATCACTGTGCAGTACCAAGGGCATTATTTAACCCTAAATGCGGCGCTGAAAAAAAGGATGGAAGGGCAAATCAGAGCCATTCACAAAGGAAAAGCAATTAAATACCACTTCAGCTCGGTCAGAGACCAAAAAGAAGCACTCAGCTTTTTCAGACAAGAAAAGATTCCGTTTTACACACACCAACCCCCAGAAGACAAACAATTAAAAGTAGTTCTAAAAGGGCTACCCGAAACCATAACAGAGGAAGAAATTCAACAGGACCTCACAGACTTGGGATTCAAACCCACAAATGTACACCAGTACAAAAAACGAAACGAAGAAACCAAAGAACTACGCAAAATGGACATCTATTGTGTCACGATGGAAAAACAAACAGAAAACGAAGCCATCTACAACACTAAATACGTCCTTGACACCAAGGTGACAGTTGAGGCATATAAAAGCAAAGATGGGCCTCCTCAATGCAAGAGGTGCCAAGGTTTCTACCACTCAGCCAACTATTGTGAGATGCCCACCAAGTGTGTCAGGTGTGGCGGTGACCACAGGGCGTTCAACTGCCCACTTCCAAAAAACGCGACGCCACACTGCGCCAATTGCAATAAAACAGGACACCCAGCGTCGTTCAGAGGCTGCGAAGTATTCCAAAAGGCCATCAACGCATACAACGCGAAAAGGCCACAAACGGCCACCACTACGAATCCAACACAACGTATCAGACAAACGGCCATGCCCACCCCAGCAGAATCAAGCAGGATGGGACGAAGACAGTGGGCAAATATCCCACAACCAGACACCACAACACAAACCAACAACGGAATAGGAGCCGTCCTAGACTTCATCAATAAAATCAAAGACCTATGGGAGCGATTCCAGTGGTCAAATATCATACAAACCATAACGACAACAATCGTCAACTTCAACAACGCAACCGACATCATGTCGAAAATTACAGCAATCATCGGAGGAGTGATGACCTTTTTCACACCATCCCATGGATTATAGACAGCAACAGAAGGAAAACCTCCGATTTTGCAACTTTAATGCAAACGGCCTTAAACAAAAGAAGGAAATAATAAACGAGTTCATAGAAGAGCACAAAATCGACATTCTATGTGTGACAGAGACGCACCTACAACAACGAGAGAGCTACAAACTCCGCAACATGATCTGCCATAGGACAGACCGCATCAACAGATTAGGTGGCGGAACAGCCATCTTCATCAGGGCAGACATCACTCACCATCCAGAACCAACTCCAAGGATGACGTCACTGGAAGCAACCATAGTCACACTAGAGACAACACAGGGAAAAATCGCAGTTGTAGCTGCATATCTCAGCCCAAGTGTGAATTACGACGAACAGGACCTAACGCAAATATTCGATACCCACGACCGAGTTCTCCTGTGTGGCGACCTCAACGCCAAAAACGAGGCCTGGAACTCGCGAAGAAACAACAACAGAGGAGTTCACCTCCAGCAACTGGAAGGACGCTTACAAGCAGTCGTCACCGCACCGGAAGACATCACACACATACCTTTCAATAGTCGCCAACGGCCAGACGTACTGGATATCTGCATAGTCAAAAACTTAGACCCAGAACTCAACCTCCAAGTCCATAACAAACTAACCTCTGACCACCTCCCAGTCACGGGACACATCGGCAACGCCCTGCAACCACCCCGACCTCGCCGTACAACAACAGTCAACTGGGACCAGTTCGAGAGGTGGCTGAACAACAACACCAACCCCACCATCGAACTAACCTCCGAACAACAGATAGAGGAAGCCATCTGCTCCCTCACCAGCAAAATCCAAAAGGCGCACACGCAGGCATCGACAACAGTTATATTTGAAGAAGATAAATACAGCACACTGCCGCCACTCATCCAGGACCTGAAATTCCTCAAGAACCAGGCACGAAGACGCTGGACCCGAACAAGAGACCCCAGAGAAAGGACAGAAGTCAACAGACTAAATAGAGAAATACACAGACGAGCCAAAGAATGGAAAGCGGAGATATGGGAAGACAGAATGTCAGCCCTCACGCTCCGCCAAAATCTGAAAGCCGACTGGAAACTCATCAAAAATCTCCGAAACCCGAGACAAGCAAAACCCGCCCTGAAAGACGGCAACGACATGATCTACGACGCACTTAGACGGGCGGAACTATTCGCGACCACTTATGAAAAACAAAACAGAATAGATCAGCCAAACCAGCCCCCAGCAGATGAAGGAGAATTCAACCGCCACATTATGCACACAGTACAACAAATAAGGAACACACCCATCGACGACCGTCCAGAACTAACGACCCCAGCTGAAGTTAAAAACGTGATCAAAAACCTAAACACACGAAAAGCCCCCGGCCCAGACAAAGTAACCAACGAACAGATACAGCACCTACCAAGAAAACCGCTGGTACTACTTACAAGAATTATAAACGCCTGTATGATCAAGAGCTACTACCCCACAGCATGGAAAACGAGCAAAGTAGTCCCAATACCGAAAAAAGGGAAAGACACCAGTAAACCCGAAAACCACAGACCTATCAGTCTCCTCCCCAATATGTCCAAAGTAATGGAGAGGGTACTGATACCTAGAATACGCCAGCCACTGCTAGACGGCAACGTAATAAGACGTGAACAATTTGCGTACCAACCAACTTTATCGGCAGAACTGCAACTGTTGCGGATAACAGAACATGTAACAAAGAACATGAACTTATCGCGTTACACGGCGGCCGTCTTATTGGACATAGAGAAAGCTTACGACAGAGTATGGGTGGACAACCTAATCGTCAAGCTGTACGAAAACACAGACCTACCCAAATGCTACCTACGCCTAGTGGACAGCTATCTTACCAACAGAAAGTGCTATGTACAAATTGACGGCCAACGATCAGAAACTAAAACACTGGAGGACGGAATCCCCCAAGGTTCAGTCATCTCTCCAACGCTCTTCACGGTCTACGTTAACGATCTGCCCACAACGCCACACACAGTACTCGCACAGTTCGCTGACGACACAGCATTATTGGTCAGCAACAGAAGACTAGACACAACCATCAGACGCCTGCAAGAACAAGTAACCAACACCGAAAAGTGGGCAAGACTCAACCACATAAAAATCAACGAAACAAAAACCGAAGCCATCCTCTTCACCAGGAGAAGACCCATCCTAGAAGAAAGAATAGAAATAAATGGACAACAAATTCCGTGGAAGACGTCAGTGAGATATCTGGGGGTCCAACTAGATAATAAAATGCTCTTCAAACATCACATAGAAGACAAAAAGGCTAAAACAATAAGAGCAATACATGCGTTGTACCCACTCCTATCAAGCAAGGAAATGCTCCCGGCCACAAAACTACAAATCTACAAATCAATAATAATACCAGCAATGCTCTACGGCTGCTCCTCATGGGGCATAACAAGCAAAACCAACGCCCAAACGCTGCAAGTTCTTCAGAACCGCTGCCTAAAGCTCATCCTAAACGTGCCACCCTGGACCAGCACCGACGTCATACACGAGGAGCTCGAGATCCCAAGAATTGAGCAACAAATCAGAGATGCAGCAACGAGACTGGCTGAAAAGGTGGCTCAGCTCAGGCCTAGACTTGAACAACTAAACGAAATCGCGGCCTATGAACCAGCACCATGGCACAAAGTTCGTGTGCCACTAGCAATAATCCGACAGTAGCATGCAGGATAGATGGAAACATCAAGACAGACAGGCTAAACGATTAGAACAAACCAGGTAGATGGAAACATCAAGAAACGGCAGGTCTACTCCAGGATGGAAACATCAAGAGAGGTAGGATAACGATTAGAAATCTCGATAGAGACAGGACTAGTTCTTAACGTCAGAAACCAGATTAGACACACATAACGACATCATCAAACGACAAACACCCATTGTAAACCACGTGAAATAAGCACAAATAATTACAGGCAGGGAAAAACAATTGTAAACTAAACAACAAGGCAGCCACGAAAGCCTCAAAAGTCCAAGAACTGAGGTCCTAAAGAGCCAAAAAACGTGCTCAAGGAGCCTCTAAAGAGAATGAAGGAGACCCCATTACAAAAATAAATGGTGCCCCCAATCAAAAACCCTACCCCGCACACATGAGGGACCAGGCTCCAAACGAGCCAGCACCCTCCGTCGCACAACCAAAAAAAAAAAAAAAAAAAAAAAAAAAAAAAAAAAAAAAAAAAAATGGCGCGAGGCGGCTATTCCTCTGCTGTGCGCTCCGCTCGCTGCGTGTCTCTTCTCGCTCTCGCTGCTCGCTGTGTTGTGTGTTAACGCGCGTCGTCGAAATGGCAGATCAGGCGGCTACGAACGAGACTGCTGCGGCACCCGCCGCCACCGGCACTACGAAGAAGGCAAAGTCTGCGTCGTCTGCGAAGAAGCCGCGCGCCAAGCCTGCGCACCCGCGCACCTCTGAGATGGTGACGGCCGCCATCAAGAGTCTGAAGGAGCGCGGCGGATCGTCGCTGCAGGCGATCAAGAAGTACATTGCCGCGCACTACAAGCTGGACGCGGAGAAGCTGGCGCCGTTTATCAAGAAGTACCTCAAGTCGGCCGTGGTGGCGGGCGAGCTGGTGCAGACGAAGGGGAAGGGCGCGTCCGGCTCTTTCAAGCTTGCCGGCGCCGGCGGCGGGGCGGCTGAGGGCGGCAAGGCTCGTGCTGGCGGTGCCAAGAAGAAGCGCGCCGCTCCGGCCAGCAAGGAGAAGAAGGGTGCCCGTGCGGCCGGCGCAAAGAAGGCTGGTGGCGTGAAGGCGGCGACTGGTCGGAAGGCGGGCGCCGCCAAGAAGGCGTCTGCGGCGTCGGCCGCTCCCGCCGGTGCGAAGAAGGCGGCTGCTGCCAAGCCGGCCAAGGCCAAGTCGCCGTCGAAGGCGAAGAAGGCCGCCAAGGTTCCGACGAAGAAGCCGAAGGCGCCGCGCCCGAAGAAGGCGACGACGCCGTCTAAGGCGAAGGCGTCGCCCAAGAAGAAGAAGTAGAGGAGAAGAAGAAAGGAATGGGAAAGGAAAGGAAGGGTTGGCGGTTGACTCCGTCGTCCCCACCCCCCCCCCCGTCCCCGTCGTCTAGTGGCGCGCAAGAGACGCGCGGCCCAAAACGGCCCTTCTCAGGGCCATCAAAGCACGTCGGGAAGGTTTTGATTGTCGTGTTGCGGTGTGGTTGTGCCGTCTGGCGTTTCTGTATGCCCGTGTGTGGATACTGTTTGCGTGCCGTGGTGGTTGGATTGCGGGGGGTCGGTGGCGGGTGCGGGCGGCGGTAGCGGTTGCTTGTCGCCGTTTTTGGTCGCGGCCGGCCGACGGTTGGTTTGTGTCATGTTGTTTGAATACTTTGGTTTGTCTGTCTGTTTGCCTGCCTTCTCCTCGGATGTGTCTTGTCTTGGTTGTGTGTGTGTTCTTGCAACGGGGGCGGGGGACGTTGAGATGTGGAAAGGGTCGGTGGCGTTGGACGAGCCTGCGTGCCTGGCTGGCCGTTGGTGCGGGTTTTTTGTTTTGTTTGTTTGTTTCGAAACGAAGCGGCGGCCGGCCAGCCACCCGTGTGGTTGACGGCGTCGGCCGATGGGTGTTGTGCGCTTTGAGCGCCGCGCCGGGGAGGGATGATGTTGATTGATTGTTGCGCGCGCCAGCAAGCTGGCAGAGGAGAGCGGCTGTGGCGGACGGACGGGAAGTGGAAGCGGTGTTTTGTCTTTGGTTCTCTGGTTGTGGGGCGAGAGGCGACCGACAAAGTTTGCTCGCGACGGAGTGATGTTAGTGGCCCTTAAAAGGGCCGTTTTGTTTGTTTGCGTGCGTGGGCGGTGCCCAGCGGCTGGCGCGGTGTTTAGGCGCGCTCGCCGCGGATGCGGCGCGCGAGCTGGATGTCCTTGGGCATGATGGTGACGCGCTTGGCGTGGATTGCGCACAGGTTGGTGTCTTCGAAGAGGCCGACGAGGTAGGCCTCGCTGGCCTCCTGCAGGGCCATGACCGCGGAGCTCTGGAAGCGCAGGTCGGTCTTGAAGTCCTGGGCGATCTCGCGCACTAGGCGCTGGAATGGCAGCTTGCGGATGAGCAGCTCTGTGCTCTTCTGGTAGCGCCTGATTTCTCGCAGGGCGACGGTGCCCGGCCTGTAGCGGTGGGGCTTCTTGACGCCGCCGGTGGCGGGCGCGCTCTTCCTCGCCGCCTTGGTGGCGAGCTGTTTGCGCGGCGCCTTTCCGCCGGTGGACTTGCGGGCCGTTTGCTTTGTGCGGGCCATAGCGGTAGCGGAGCGGCGTGGAGGCGAGCGAGGTGCTGCGTCGGGTGCTGCCTTGACGACACGGGCGCGCGCCAGCCACCGTGGTGCGCTTATATGCCCTCGGTTGCGCGTGGTGGGGGGAGGGCGGGCCAGAGTCTATATAGGGGGGCTGGCGCGTGCGCTGGGCGCAGACCGTAGCCGACTCGCTAGCGCCGGGTGAGGAGCCAGCCGCTGCAGCAGACGTTTTGCTTGCCTGAGCTTTTTTGAGGATTTAGAAGAGATGACTGGCCGCGGCAAGGGAGGAAAGGGGCTCGGCAAGGGTGGCGCCAAGCGGCACCGCAAGGTGTTGCGCGACAACATCCAGGGCATCACGAAGCCCGCGATCCGCCGCCTGGCTCGCAGGGGCGGCGTGAAGCGCATCTCTGGTCTGATCTACGAGGAGACCCGCGGAGTGCTGAAGGTGTTCCTGGAGAACGTGATCCGCGACGCGGTGACGTACACTGAGCACGCCAAGCGCAAGACTGTGACGGCCATGGACGTGGTGTACGCCCTGAAGAGGCAGGGGCGCACCCTGTACGGTTTCGGCGGTTAGGCGCGTCGCAGCCGGTGTGCTGTGCCGCGTTGGCCTTCCCGCGGCCGTGGGAGAGACGAAAACGGCCCTTTTCAGGGCCACCACACTGTTCGGAAATTGAAAAGTGCGAAAGAGTCTGTGTTGTTGCTGCGTGTGTTGCCTGCCTGCCTGCCTGCCTGCCTTCTTTCTTTCATTCTTCATTTCGTTTTCGTTTGACTGACGTGACGTGACTGGGAGAAAGGAAAGGAAGCGGGTCTTGTGGCTGTGTGTGCGAGAGAGGGCGTTTTGTGTTTGCTTTGTTTATCGATCGATGGAGATGCCGGGCTGTGTGTTGTTGTTGTTGTTGTTGTTGTTGTGCGAGAGGCGGTGAATATTTGCGCGGTTTGGCTGTGTGTGTTTGCGGCGGCGTTGGAGTTGCCGAGGCAAGGCGTGCCGATAGGCGGCCGGATCAGCTGTTTCGTTTGTTTGGGGCGCGCGGGAGTGGAGGGCGGTGTGTCGACACGCTCCTCTCGCAGTGGTCATTATTGCTGTCGTTGTCTTGTCGTTTGGAAGGCGACTGTGCGTGCGTGGAGGTGCTTGAGGCAAACGAAACAAAACAAGGTGTGTGTGTGTGTGTGTGTGTGTGTGTGTTGGGCCACACGGGCTGTGGACGACAAGATGGCGGCGGCTCTTCTTGTTCTTCTCTCTTTTAGTCCTCTTACCGTTAGAGGGGGAGTTGGTGGAGGTTATTGTCGCCTGTGGACATTTGCTCCTCTTTTCTGTGTGTTGTTCTTATCTTCGGTACTGTGCTTGTTTTCGGACGTTGCTGTTTGTTGAGAGTGATTATGTGTTCTGTCTGTGCTACTGCTGGAGCAGCGACTCTCGGGTCTTGCACATCTGTCCCTGTGGTGTTCATATCGCCCAAGGGTCAAGACGTAACAGTCATTTTCTGACTTCCGCGCGGTGGCGTAGAACGCTTGTGCCAGGGCGCGGAATCGTGTTGTGAGTGGTTCTATGCAGGTCTGCCGCGGGGACGTGTAAGGCCCGTCGTAGAGCGCTCTGCTTTGGACCCTTCTGTAGGCGATGCATCGTCGATCTGGCTGCACAGCCCCATACAGGGCGCGCATATTCCAGTATCGCTACGCCTGTTGCGGGGTCGAGGGAACAGGGTACAGGATCTGCATCCTGGCGTGAGCGTTTGTGCCAAGTTCCCCTATGTGACACTTGGATGTCAGGCGTGACACCGAGGTACCTCGCAGAATTTCTCCCCCCTGCAATCGTAGCAGTTGGTATGGTCTTGTTGCCGGCGGCGGCTGTGGAAGTGAAGTTAAAGTAAAGTGCGGCGAGGACGACTGCAATTTTGCTTTGGACGTAGGTTTGTGTGGTGGCCCTGAAAAGGGCCGATTGTTGTGAGCCGGGCCGGCAAAGCGCGTTGCGTGCAGGGGAGCACGCAGCGCTGCTGGGCGGCGGGTCCGCGTGCCGATTGCCTGGCCTCTCTGTTTAGGCCTTCTTCTCGGTCTTCTTTGGCAGCAGGACGGCCTGGATGTTGGGCAGGACACCACCCTGTGCGATGGTGACGCCCGACAGGAGCTTGTTGAGCTCCTCGTCGTTGCGGATGGCAAGCTGCAGGTGGCGCGGGATGATGCGCGTCTTCTTGTTGTCGCGGGCCGCGTTTCCGGCCAGCTCGAGCACCTCAGCCGCGAGGTACTCCATGACGGCGGCGAGGTAGACGGGCGCCCCGGCGCCGACGCGCTCGGCGTAGTTTCCCTTGCGCAGGAGGCGGTGGATTCTGCCGACCGGGAACTGGAGCCCGGCCCTGCTGGAGCGGGACTTTGACTTGCCCTTGACTTTGCCTCCCTTTCCGCGTCCGGACATGGCGATGGGCTGTGGTGTGAAAACGAGACGAGACGAAGGACGGTGCGAGCCGCAGCGAGTCGAGCAGCGGAGTGGCGGCGCCGCCAGGGGTGGGGGTCCTTTATGCTCTCGGGTGCGGCGGCCGGTTGCGCTCGCGGCCCATTGGTCGGCGGCCGCAACGGGGCGAGCTGGTAAAGGTGCGGCGGCGGGGCGCGCTGGGTGCCACTGTGTGGGGAGACGCTGACTAGAGCGGAGCGCTTGCTACTGGTGTTGCTGCCGTACGTTCACGTTCTTGTTTGAGATGCCGCCCAAGACTAGCGGGAAGGCCGCCAAGAAGGCTGGCAAGGCTCAGAAGAACATTTCGAAGGGCGACAAGAAGAAGAAGCGCAAGAGGAAGGAGAGCTATGCCATCTACATCTACAAGGTGCTGAAGCAGGTGCACCCTGACACGGGCATCTCGTCGAAGGCGATGAGCATCATGAACAGCTTCGTGAACGACATTTTCGAGCGCATCGCGGCCGAGGCGTCCCGCCTGGCGCACTACAACAAGCGCTCGACCATCACGTCCCGCGAGATCCAGACCGCTGTGCGGCTGTTGCTGCCTGGCGAGCTGGCCAAGCACGCCGTGAGCGAGGGCACGAAGGCGGTGACCAAGTACACGAGCTCCAAGTAAGGAGGTGGCTCTGGAATGGAAGGAGAGAAGGCTCCTCCGTTGCGAGAGCGGCAAAAACGGCCCTTTTCAGGGCCACCAAATGGCCTTTGCGGGAAGGGCGGAATTGTTGTTGTTGTTGTTTTGTGTGTGAGTGGGTGGACGGCGGCAATAGCTACCGCTTTGGTTGCGACGCGACGGGGTGGGGTGGCCGATGCGATGAATTTGATTGATGGGGGCGCGTCGCGTGTTGCGGGGTACGGCCACGGTGTGACGTGGAATGGAGGCACGTGCGCACAACTCGTTGGTGTTACCTGTCTGCGAGGTGGGGGAAGTGCGATCGGTGATGTGTCCTTTGGATGGAGGTGCCGGTTAGTTACGTGACGGATGGAAACGAAACGCGATTGTTGGGAATGTCAGTGTGTAACGACGGCCGTTTTTTCGGGTCGGTTTGCACGCCATACATGGCGAGGGTGAGATGTGTCTGTAAATGCTGCAGCGTGGAGGCGTGTGAGTGACGTTTAAATGAACGCGCATTGAGACACCAATGTGTATTGCATTGTACGGGCGACACGCACGATGATGTACCTTCCCTCCGACTCTGATTTCGATAGTCGTGTCTGACTGACTGTGTCTGCTTGTGCGTACGACGCACGCACACCGACGTCGTCATTGAAGATGCATGCACGCGTGTCCAGTCCAGTGCAGTACAGTACAGTACAGTAAGCGCGACGCTAGAAGACGACGGTCGCTTTGGCGAATGTGCGCACACGTGTTTGTGTGTGTCGGTGATGTGGTCCGATCCGTCGCCTCTGGGAAACTGTCGATCGGCGCGGTACACCGGCATCACGCAACGGTACGTCTTGAACACCCGTCATACCGTCGCGCTGAGAACGGTTACCGAAAGGTGAACCTCTGTGATCGGTCGAATGTCTGGGCAGAACGTGAGGAGAGAATGGTGGAGGAAAGGACAGAGGGGAAGAAAAAAAGTAGAGAGAGAGAAAAAAGAAAAAAAAACCAAACAAAACGGAGAAACGCGGTGTAGAGCAACGGAACGTTCCCGTGTCGGAGGTGTATTGTAGCCGCACTGAAATGCGTGTAACGGCGCGGCGGCAAGTGTCTGCCGTGGTGAACGTTACCTTTGACGGCTGAATTGTGTGCGTTGCGTTGCGTTGCTTTGCTTTGCTTTCCCGGATGTGTATGTAACGTTCGTTGAGATGGTTCTGAGGAAGAATGTACGACAGTGCCCGTGCCGTCTATGTTCGTGTGCAAAGCCATTGTGTGTGTACGGAATGATGTCTGTAGGTGTTAGTGAACATGTTTTACCAGTGGGGGAAATGGATCGTCGATGGTTGCCGTCACGGTCGAGACAACGCACGCACCCTCCCTCCCTCCCTCCCTCCCTCCCTACATGAAGGTGTCGAGAAAGTGTGTTAACTGGGGTTTGTTTGTCTTTCGTTAAAGGGAAGGGACGAGAGAGAGAGAGAGAGAGAGAGAGAAGCGAAGTGGGGATAGTGCGTTCATTTTGTGTGTGTGTGTGTGTGTTGTTTCGAGAATTGCGTCCGGGAATGGCGGTGGGCGTGCCCTGCATGTGGCCCGGAAGGCTGTTCGTTTCGCGGTAGTGTGTGGACAGGGGAGGGGCACGCGTAACGCTGCTGGCATGGCATGGCATGGCATTCGGGAGATGGGAGGGGGCAAACGAAGAAAACAAGAAGCGGGGGCTATAAAGACGGGGAGGGGCGCGGTGTGGGTGGCTTGCGCTGCGCTCGGCTGGCGCGTGCGGCGTTGTTTTTGTGCAAAAGAAGAGAAAACGAATGGGTTGCCGGGAGGGGGCCGTTGTTGTGTTGTGGTGTAGCCGCAGACGCGGCTGTCAGTGAACGTGGTGAGACCGACGGATGCGGGAGGGGCGGGGGCGGTGGTGAGAGCGGGGAAAACACTAGAAGAAGGAGAAAAACGCTGCAACCAACATAAAATGAGGCGTTTGTAACCTGCCAGCAACAAAACAACAACAAAAAAAAGGTCTATCAACATTGAATGTAAATGGAAATGGACCCAAGTGTAACCTCCCCGCACAAATAGTCGTAAGTAAGTGAGTGCGTGAATGATGATAAAAATGTGCCAGAATGTTGTTAACGTCCCTAGAAAATGAACGAACGAAGATTGATGGGAAACGCGCGATAATATGATGAATGGAAATAATGAACCATGAACATCTCAAGAGACATAATTGAAAACCCGATAAACGTTGTAAGGGCAGCGCTGGCTGACCTTCGGCCCTGTATTCTGAAACGTCCCCCTTTGAACAACAATGTATACAAAACTGCGCTTAAAGTGACACACTATATTTTGAGCGCAACGCAATCTGACTATCAAAGATCCCTGCAAAAGAATGGCCCTGAGTAACATTAAAGTACACCTTTCGGAAATCACTTACCTCACAAAAATCGTCATTACTCGAAGTACGGCAATACAGCGAGCACCACTACTGCCAGCTAAATAAGAGATTCAAACTACGGAGGGCACTAACTACTGATAGGGATAGTTAGCAAAGTAAAGATTTTAATAGAGAACAACAAACAATGTATTTACCCTTAATATCATCACAAGTCATAATATATGTAATTTGAAAAGTCCGCCATATCTCTCCTCACATGCACCAGTGCTGGCGGCTCACCCCTAACTGCGCAACGGTACGCGCTGTTCACATCCAGCTATAGCAGGTTCATATGACAACAATGCAAACTGGCCACTGACTGCACACGGCACAGGCAGTGATTTTCACACAGAGCGCTACGTGGCATTACCAATAAAAAAAAATGTAAACAAACAGCCTACGTACAAATCAGAATAAAAAACAAAAAAAAAGAGCAAAAGATCGTTACGTCAATGAAAAAAAAAGGCAAAAGAGGAAACAAACTGCATCTATATGTGCTCTTAACTGTAGATACCTGTACACAGCTTCGTGCAATGAATGCCGGCTCACATTTAATTTTTTGATTGTTGGAGGAAATATTCTTTAAATGGAAATGAATGGTTTTACCTTTAAAAAAAAGTTACTTTGGAAACAAAGTATTATTGGGGCATTTTGTTGTGAAGAAAATAGTTACAATTGACATACATTATTAGATTTGCGCAATGCAGCTTCATTACCTTACCTTTTATAACAATATGCATCGTCCCGAACGGAGACCAGAGTCGCGAGAAGAGCACGCCGCCGCCCGCTCAGTACAATCGTCCACTCGCTAATACTGTCGTCGACTGACTACGACCTCTCCCGACCCGCCACATAGAGATGACAACTGTTCCTGCCGACCCGCTACGTGCCACTAGTGTCGTGTGGCGCAGACTAGCGACGATAAGAAACTCTCTGGTCAGAGATTGTGTGGTGCCTCGCCATCGCTGGTAATGAGTACATAGGTGTTTGAGCGCGCGTACCGGAACACGCAGTGCGGAGCCCAGAGACTGTGTTGTCGAGGCCGTCGACGCAGTGCATGTCGGTCGGTCGAGTGCGTGCGGGAGGGCAGAGAGGCAGCGTCGGCACGGAGATGCACGCACGGGGGCTGCGGCGTGGCGCGTTTGCGGTAGGCGCCTTTGGTGGCAACGGCCGGGACAAGCAGCGGTGTATGGTGTGGTGCGGGCCGGACAGGGGCGGCGGAGGAGGAGGAGGCGGCGGCGCGACGATGGCATTGGGGCGGAAACGGGGACGGCGACGGCGGATGTTGAGAGGCGTCACGCGCGGACCGACACAGACGCACAGATAGATAGATAGGAAGAAGAAGGGGCGGCTGGTGAGTGCAATTTAGGCGGTAGACACAAGAGGTCGGCACGGCATTTGCGTGATGTGGCGTTGTGACGGGGTGTGCTCGCTTGCCTCGTTTTGTTGATGCGCGCAGGAAGATGTGCAGAGCAGCGGCGGGCGGCTCGGTTCGGTTTGGCCCGGCGGGCCGCGCTGTTGTCGCGGACGTGAGCGCCCCCTGGCGGGTGGCCGGAGGCGGCGCGGCGTGTTGGACGTGTGGCTGGCGGCAGTGCACAATTGCGAGTGGCTGGCGGTGTGGCGGTTGGCGCGTCGGGCGGCCGAGAGAGAGGAGAGGGTATGTGTTTGCGGGCGCGTTTGCTGCGCGGCGTCGTGCAGGGAGGGCGGGCGCTTGTCGACTGTGAGTGTGTGTGACTGTGTGGCGAATTGGCGGCGTTGTGCTCCGGCCGAAGGCGTCGGGGAAAGGAGAGTTGGTCGTGATGTCATGTCGCGCCGTGTCATGTCTGCGAAACGGCTGCCGAGAGGTGTGGTGGTAGCGAGCCGGTCGGTGTCAGTGCGATGGGAATGTGCGTTTGGCGGTTTCGGTGTGCTTTTTGCGGCGTGAGAGTGGGGCGGGCGGGCAGGCGTGCTGTTGTTGGTTCCTTGTGTCTTGTGTGTAGCTTGATGGCAACGTGGAAGGACGCCTGTTTCCAGCCGTGCGTGTGGTTGTCGACGTTGACTGGTTTGGGGCGTGCCGTTGCACGTGCGTGTTTGGGTCGTTGGTGTGGTTTTGGCTGGCTGGCTGGCTGGCTGGCTGTGTGTACGGTGGATAGTGCAGTAGTTGTGTCGTTGCCACGGGCGTCGGGTGCGGCTGCGCGTAGTGGCGGAAAGGTGTCGCGTGACTTTGTGAATGGAGTGGGGCGGGGAAAGGAGCAGCGTGCCGCTGCGTCGTGGCCGTTAGCCAGAGGCTGTGCTTTGATAGTTTTGTGGACGGTTCGTGCGAGGCGATTTGTTGCCTGCCCTATGTTTGTTTGTTGTTTTTGGAGACGACGACTGGTTGGTGGCGTGCGCGCGAGCGAAGTGGCGGTGTGCGTTTCCCGTGCCGACTGCCGACTGCCGGCTGGCGACAGGTGCGCCGTCGGTGGGGTGGGTGGCCGGCACAAGTAGAGGCGGCGGCGTCGTTGCGGTGTGTTTGTGTTGTCGGCGACAGCTGTTTGTGCGGTGCGTGTGAATGGTGGTGCAAACGTGTGCTGGCGTTGAGGCTGCGACCGCGGCGTGTTGTTGGTTGATGTTGAACAGCGGCTGTGTGCGGTGGTGGTGTTGCCGCACGTGCATCCGGCCCGGCGCGGAAAGCGCAGTTGCGGCGGCCCTTCGGTGCCAGCCACGTCGCGTGAGCGGCGGGTTGCTCTGGTCGACACGTGGTGCTCTGGTTTGTTGTTTGGTGCCCTTTGGCCGGTGGGTGGTCCGTGTGTCTCGGTATCTGGTCGTGGTCGTGCTGCCCGTTTGTCGGCGTTGTCTGTGGCTTCGCTTTTGTTTTTGTTTTTGCGGCGTGCCGACGACCCGACGCGACCTTTACACCCAAAGTGTGGCGCCCGAAGGTGAACCAACGTAATCCGACCTCGGCGCTTAAGCTCTAAGCCTAAGCTGAGCGAACCGAACCTGTGTAGCGTTGCGTAGCGTGAGGTGAGGTGCGGTGAGGTCAGCCTCAGCGCCAAGTAAGCCAAGCTGTCCGGCCGTGAGGTGGGTGGGTAGGTAGGTGCGGCTGCTGCGGCCACCTGACGCCCGACGTGTGTTTGAATGCTTAACCTAAGTTTGAGGCTTAACCTAACCCAAGTGGCCTTAACCTAACCTAACCTAACCTCGGACGCCCGACGTGTGGTTTGAATGCTTAACCTAAGTTTGACGCTTAACCTAACACCGACCCTTAACCTAACCCAAGTGCCCCTAACCTAACCTAACCTAACCTTAATGTAACGTAACGTAACCTAACCTCTGACGCCTGACGTGTGTTTTGAATGCTTAACCTAACCCAAGTGCCCTTAACCTAACCCACGTCCACCGAACCTAACCGAGACGTGTGAACCTAATGTCTAACTCGTAACGCGTGATGTTGGCTGTCGTGTGTGCTGACGGCAGATTGGGTTGGTCTGTAGTTGCGGATTTCGGTTTGCCTCGGGCGAGGGGTTGGCTCGTAAGCGGCGAGGGGCGCTCCGGCGGAGCATGTTGCTTTGCAGGCGGCGCCCGTTTTTTGCGGCGGGCACAATTGAAATTGTTGGGAAACGAACGAAAGGGCTGTGAATGTTGGCGGGCGAGAGGAGGAGGACGTGGCCCGACGGCTGCGGGCCGATCGGGAAACGGTGGGAGGGCGATGGGGCGGCGGAGGTGCGTTTGCACGGCCGTCATCGCCGCACGCCTCCTCTTGTGTGGCTGTGGCGCCGGCCGCGCTGGCCGGGCTGCCGCGGCGACGGTGTGGGGCCTTTGCCGAAGGTTTGGCCATTGTGGCCGGTCGCCGGCTGGGGCTGTGGGGGCGGCATTTGGGCGTGGGCGGCGATTCTCGGCGGGCCGACCCAGGCTGTAGCGCGCGGTGGCTGCAGTTTGGCCGTGGTTTGCGGCGCTGCCGTGGCGACTGGTTGGCGACTGTGGTGTGGCTGTGTGTAGCCCCATCCTCGGTGGTTTGAAAGGCGCGGGTGGTTGTGGCGCAGGTGTGGGGCTGCTCCGCACAGGCTGTCGGACGTTGGGCGGTAGCAAGCGCGGGAGGCGCGGCGCGGCGGCGCGCAGAGTGGCGGCCGCTCTCTCGGCCGTCCGCGCCCGCCCGCGACACTGGCTGGGCCTGTGGCGCGAGGCGGCTATTCCTCTGCTGTGCGCTCCGCTCGCTGCGTGTCTCTTCTCGCTCTCGCTGCTCGCTGTGTTGTGTGTTAACGCGCGTCGTCGAAATGGCAGATCAGGCGGCTACGAACGAGACTGCTGCGGCACCCGCCGCCACCGGCACTACGAAGAAGGCAAAGTCTGCGTCGTCTGCGAAGAAGCCGCGCGCCAAGCCTGCGCACCCGCGCACCTCTGAGATGGTGACGGCCGCCATCAAGAGTCTGAAGGAGCGCGGCGGATCGTCGCTGCAGGCGATCAAGAAGTACATTGCCGCGCACTACAAGCTGGACGCGGAGAAGCTGGCGCCGTTTATCAAGAAGTACCTCAAGTCGGCCGTGGTGGCGGGCGAGCTGGTGCAGACGAAGGGGAAGGGCGCGTCCGGCTCTTTCAAGCTTGCCGGCGCCGGCGGCGGGGCGGCTGAGGGCGGCAAGGCTCGTGCTGGCGGTGCCAAGAAGAAGCGCGCCGCTCCGGCCAGCAAGGAGAAGAAGGGTGCCCGTGCGGCCGGCGCAAAGAAGGCTGGTGGCGTGAAGGCGGCGACTGGTCGGAAGGCGGGCGCCGCCAAGAAGGCGTCTGCGGCGTCGGCCGCTCCCGCCGGTGCGAAGAAGGCGGCTGCTGCCAAGCCGGCCAAGGCCAAGTCGCCGTCGAAGGCGAAGAAGGCCGCCAAGGTTCCGACGAAGAAGCCGAAGGCGCCGCGCCCGAAGAAGGCGACGACGCCGTCTAAGGCGAAGGCGTCGCCCAAGAAGAAGAAGTAGAGGAGAAGAAGAAAGGAATGGGAAAGGAAAGGAAGGGTTGGCGGTTGACTCCGTCGTCCCCACCCCCCCCCCCCGTCCCCGTCGTCTAGTGGCGCGCAAGAGACGCGCGGCCCAAAACGGCCCTTCTCAGGGCCATCAAAGCACGTCGGGAAGGTTTTGATTGTCGTGTTGCGGTGTGGTTGTGCCGTCTGGCGTTTCTGTATGCCCGTGTGTGGATACTGTTTGCGTGCCGTGGTGGTTGGATTGCGGGGGGTCGGTGGCGGGTGCGGGCGGCGGTAGCGGTTGCTTGTCGCCGTTTTTGGTCGCGGCCGGCCGACGGTTGGTTTGTGTCATGTTGTTTGAATACTTTGGTTTGTCTGTCTGTTTGCCTGCCTTCTCCTCGGATGTGTCTTGTCTTGGTTGTGTGTGTGTTCTTGCAACGGGGGCGGGGGACGTTGAGATGTGGAAAGGGTCGGTGGCGTTGGACGAGCCTGCGTGCCTGGCTGGCCGTTGGTGCGGGTTTTTTGTTTTGTTTGTTTGTTTCGAAACGAAGCGGCGGCCGGCCAGCCACCCGTGTGGTTGACGGCGTCGGCCGATGGGTGTTGTGCGCTTTGAGCGCCGCGCCGGGGAGGGATGATGTTGATTGATTGTTGCGCGCGCCAGCAAGCTGGCAGAGGAGAGCGGCTGTGGCGGACGGACGGGAAGTGGAAGCGGTGTTTTGTCTTTGGTTCTCTGGTTGTGGGGCGAGAGGCGACCGACAAAGTTTGCTCGCGACGGAGTGATGTTAGTGGCCCTTAAAAGGGCCGTTTTGTTTGTTTGCGTGCGTGGGCGGTGCCCAGCGGCTGGCGCGGTGTTTAGGCGCGCTCGCCGCGGATGCGGCGCGCGAGCTGGATGTCCTTGGGCATGATGGTGACGCGCTTGGCGTGGATTGCGCACAGGTTGGTGTCTTCGAAGAGGCCGACGAGGTAGGCCTCGCTGGCCTCCTGCAGGGCCATGACCGCGGAGCTCTGGAAGCGCAGGTCGGTCTTGAAGTCCTGGGCGATCTCGCGCACTAGGCGCTGGAATGGCAGCTTGCGGATGAGCAGCTCTGTGCTCTTCTGGTAGCGCCTGATTTCTCGCAGGGCGACGGTGCCCGGCCTGTAGCGGTGGGGCTTCTTGACGCCGCCGGTGGCGGGCGCGCTCTTCCTCGCCGCCTTGGTGGCGAGCTGTTTGCGCGGCGCCTTTCCGCCGGTGGACTTGCGGGCCGTTTGCTTTGTGCGGGCCATAGCGGTAGCGGAGCGGCGTGGAGGCGAGCGAGGTGCTGCGTCGGGTGCTGCCTTGACGACACGGGCGCGCGCCAGCCACCGTGGTGCGCTTATATGCCCTCGGTTGCGCGTGGTGGGGGGAGGGCGGGCCAGAGTCTATATAGGGGGGCTGGCGCGTGCGCTGGGCGCAGACCGTAGCCGACTCGCTAGCGCCGGGTGAGGAGCCAGCCGCTGCAGCAGACGTTTTGCTTGCCTGAGCTTTTTTGAGGATTTAGAAGAGATGACTGGCCGCGGCAAGGGAGGAAAGGGGCTCGGCAAGGGTGGCGCCAAGCGGCACCGCAAGGTGTTGCGCGACAACATCCAGGGCATCACGAAGCCCGCGATCCGCCGCCTGGCTCGCAGGGGCGGCGTGAAGCGCATCTCTGGTCTGATCTACGAGGAGACCCGCGGAGTGCTGAAGGTGTTCCTGGAGAACGTGATCCGCGACGCGGTGACGTACACTGAGCACGCCAAGCGCAAGACTGTGACGGCCATGGACGTGGTGTACGCCCTGAAGAGGCAGGGGCGCACCCTGTACGGTTTCGGCGGTTAGGCGCGTCGCAGCCGGTGTGCTGTGCCGCGTTGGCCTTCCCGCGGCCGTGGGAGAGACGAAAACGGCCCTTTTCAGGGCCACCACACTGTTCGGAAATTGAAAAGTGCGAAAGAGTCTGTGTTGTTGCTGCGTGTGTTGCCTGCCTGCCTGCCTGCCTGCCTTCTTTCTTTCATTCTTCATTTCGTTTTCGTTTGACTGACGTGACGTGACTGGGAGAAAGGAAAGGAAGCGGGTCTTGTGGCTGTGTGTGCGAGAGAGGGCGTTTTGTGTTTGCTTTGTTTATCGATCGATGGAGATGCCGGGCTGTGTGTTGTTGTTGTTGTTGTTGTTGTTGTGCGAGAGGCGGTGAATATTTGCGCGGTTTGGCTGTGTGTGTTTGCGGCGGCGTTGGAGTTGCCGAGGCAAGGCGTGCCGATAGGCGGCCGGATCAGCTGTTTCGTTTGTTTGGGGCGCGCGGGAGTGGAGGGCGGTGTGTCGACACGCTCCTCTCGCAGTGGTCATTATTGCTGTCGTTGTCTTGTCGTTTGGAAGGCGACTGTGCGTGCGTGGAGGTGCTTGAGGCAAACGAAACAAAACAAGGTGTGTGTGTGTGTGTGTGTGTGTGTGTGTTGGGCCACACGGGCTGTGGACGACAAGATGGCGGCGGCTCTTCTTGTTCTTCTCTCTTTTAGTCCTCTTACCGTTAGAGGGGGAGTTGGTGGAGGTTATTGTCGCCTGTGGACATTTGCTCCTCTTTTCTGTGTGTTGTTCTTATCTTCGGTACTGTGCTTGTTTTCGGACGTTGCTGTTTGTTGAGAGTGATTATGTGTTCTGTCTGTGCTACTGCTGGAGCAGCGACTCTCGGGTCTTGCACATCTGTCCCTGTGGTGTTCATATCGCCCAAGGGTCAAGACGTAACAGTCATTTTCTGACTTCCGCGCGGTGGCGTAGAACGCTTGTGCCAGGGCGCGGAATCGTGTTGTGAGTGGTTCTATGCAGGTCTGCCGCGGGGACGTGTAAGGCCCGTCGTAGAGCGCTCTGCTTTGGACCCTTCTGTAGGCGATGCATCGTCGATCTGGCTGCACAGCCCCATACAGGGCGCGCATATTCCAGTATCGCTACGCCTGTTGCGGGGTCGAGGGAACAGGGTACAGGATCTGCATCCTGGCGTGAGCGTTTGTGCCAAGTTCCCCTATGTGACACTTGGATGTCAGGCGTGACACCGAGGTACCTCGCAGAATTTCTCCCCCCTGCAATCGTAGCAGTTGGTATGGTCTTGTTGCCGGCGGCGGCTGTGGAAGTGAAGTTAAAGTAAAGTGCGGCGAGGACGACTGCAATTTTGCTTTGGACGTAGGTTTGTGTGGTGGCCCTGAAAAGGGCCGATTGTTGTGAGCCGGGCCGGCAAAGCGCGTTGCGTGCAGGGGAGCACGCAGCGCTGCTGGGCGGCGGGTCCGCGTGCCGATTGCCTGGCCTCTCTGTTTAGGCCTTCTTCTCGGTCTTCTTTGGCAGCAGGACGGCCTGGATGTTGGGCAGGACACCACCCTGTGCGATGGTGACGCCCGACAGGAGCTTGTTGAGCTCCTCGTCGTTGCGGATGGCAAGCTGCAGGTGGCGCGGGATGATGCGCGTCTTCTTGTTGTCGCGGGCCGCGTTTCCGGCCAGCTCGAGCACCTCAGCCGCGAGGTACTCCATGACGGCGGCGAGGTAGACGGGCGCCCCGGCGCCGACGCGCTCGGCGTAGTTTCCCTTGCGCAGGAGGCGGTGGATTCTGCCGACCGGGAACTGGAGCCCGGCCCTGCTGGAGCGGGACTTTGACTTGCCCTTGACTTTGCCTCCCTTTCCGCGTCCGGACATGGCGATGGGCTGTGGTGTGAAAACGAGACGAGACGAAGGACGGTGCGAGCCGCAGCGAGTCGAGCAGCGGAGTGGCGGCGCCGCCACCAGCTCGCACATTTTGTACCCTTACCTTGAGGGTGACTAGAGGTGAAGTTTTTGTCCTCAGACATTTACTTCAATTGGGAAATGAGTGGTTGTTTTTTTTGTGTCTTAACTTTTGTGGTATGTCTTATGTGGTTATGTGCGTGTTTGCTACTTTAACTTGTACTGCCTGATCTATGGCGATTTGTGGGTGATGATGGTGGTGGATTGATGGGGGTGAGAGAGGGTGATGTGATGGAGGGCGAGTGTGTGTTTAGTCAAAGAATATTGACCTGGGTGTTTTGTGACGCTTGGTGTTGGGGTCGTATTGACCCAGTGAGTTTATGAGGGGGTTTGTTGACCTGCTAGCTGTTTCGTAGAACGCTTTAGCTAGGTCAACAAAACGTTGCTGTAGTCGTATCACGTCCGCAGACGCGTGTAGGTCGTCTGTGGGGAATCGGGAGGGGAGGTGTAAGGCTCGTTTGAGGGCCCTATTTTGTACCCTTTGGAGTTTGAGTACGTGCGTCTTGGCCGCATAGCCCCATACTGGGCACGCGTATTCCATTATGGGGCGTATGAGGGTGCAGTAGACGCGTACTCCTAGGTCTGCTGTTAGCCCGCTACCAGTATTAAGTACCGGGTATAGTACGCTCAGGCGAGCGCTGGCTCGGCGGCGCAGGTCATCTATATGCGCCTGCCATGTCAGCCTCTTATCTAGGGTCACCCCTAGATACTTTGCGGTATTGCGCCAGGGCAGTTCTTGCCCGTTTAATCTTAGATTTAGGGGTGGTCGCCTGCGAGGTCCTCGCGGTCCTAATCGGCGCGCGCCGCCAGGGGTGGGGGTCCTTTATGCTCTCGGGTGCGGCGGCCGGTTGCGCTCGCGGCCCATTGGTCGGCGGCCGCAACGGGGCGAGCTGGTAAAGGTGCGGCGGCGGGGCGCGCTGGGTGCCACTGTGTGGGGAGACGCTGACTAGAGCGGAGCGCTTGCTACTGGTGTTGCTGCCGTACGTTCACGTTCTTGTTTGAGATGCCGCCCAAGACTAGCGGGAAGGCCGCCAAGAAGGCTGGCAAGGCTCAGAAGAACATTTCGAAGGGCGACAAGAAGAAGAAGCGCAAGAGGAAGGAGAGCTATGCCATCTACATCTACAAGGTGCTGAAGCAGGTGCACCCTGACACGGGCATCTCGTCGAAGGCGATGAGCATCATGAACAGCTTCGTGAACGACATTTTCGAGCGCATCGCGGCCGAGGCGTCCCGCCTGGCGCACTACAACAAGCGCTCGACCATCACGTCCCGCGAGATCCAGACCGCTGTGCGGCTGTTGCTGCCTGGCGAGCTGGCCAAGCACGCCGTGAGCGAGGGCACGAAGGCGGTGACCAAGTACACGAGCTCCAAGTAAGGAGGTGGCTCTGGAATGGAAGGAGAGAAGGCTCCTCCGTTGCGAGAGCGGCAAAAACGGCCCTTTTCAGGGCCACCAAATGGCCTTTGCGGGAAGGGCGGAATTGTTGTTGTTGTTGTTTTGTGTGTGAGTGGGTGGACGGCGGCAATAGCTACCGCTTTGGTTGCGACGCGACGGGGTGGGGTGGCCGATGCGATGAATTTGATTGATGGGGGCGCGTCGCGTGTTGCGGGGTACGGCCACGGTGTGACGTGGAATGGAGGCACGTGCGCACAACTCGTTGGTGTTACCTGTCTGCGAGGTGGGGGAAGTGCGATCGGTGATGTGTCCTTTGGATGGAGGTGCCGGTTAGTTACGTGACGGATGGAAACGAAACGCGATTGTTGGGAATGTCAGTGTGTAACGACGGCCGTTTTTTCGGGTCGGTTTGCACGCCATACATGGCGAGGGTGAGATGTGTCTGTAAATGCTGCAGCGTGGAGGCGTGTGAGTGACGTTTAAATGAACGCGCATTGAGACACCAATGTGTATTGCATTGTACGGGCGACACGCACGATGATGTACCTTCCCTCCGACTCTGATTTCGATAGTCGTGTCTGACTGACTGTGTCTGCTTGTGCGTACGACGCACGCACACCGACGTCGTCATTGAAGATGCATGCACGCGTGTCCAGTCCAGTGCAGTACAGTACAGTACAGTAAGCGCGACGCTAGAAGACGACGGTCGCTTTGGCGAATGTGCGCACACGTGTTTGTGTGTGTCGGTGATGTGGTCCGATCCGTCGCCTCTGGGAAACTGTCGATCGGCGCGGTACACCGGCATCACGCAACGGTACGTCTTGAACACCCGTCATACCGTCGCGCTGAGAACGGTTACCGAAAGGTGAACCTCTGTGATCGGTCGAATGTCTGGGCAGAACGTGAGGAGAGAATGGTGGAGGAAAGGACAGAGGGGAAGAAAAAAAGTAGAGAGAGAGAAAAAAGAAAAAAAAACCAAACAAAACGGAGAAACGCGGTGTAGAGCAACGGAACGTTCCCGTGTCGGAGGTGTATTGTAGCCGCACTGAAATGCGTGTAACGGCGCGGCGGCAAGTGTCTGCCGTGGTGAACGTTACCTTTGACGGCTGAATTGTGTGCGTTGCGTTGCGTTGCTTTGCTTTGCTTTCCCGGATGTGTATGTAACGTTCGTTGAGATGGTTCTGAGGAAGAATGTACGACAGTGCCCGTGCCGTCTATGTTCGTGTGCAAAGCCATTGTGTGTGTACGGAATGATGTCTGTAGGTGTTAGTGAACATGTTTTACCAGTGGGGGAAATGGATCGTCGATGGTTGCCGTCACGGTCGAGACAACGCACGCACCCTCCCTCCCTCCCTCCCTCCCTCCCTACATGAAGGTGTCGAGAAAGTGTGTTAACTGGGGTTTGTTTGTCTTTCGTTAAAGGGAAGGGACGAGAGAGAGAGAGAGAGAGAGAGAGAAGCGAAGTGGGGATAGTGCGTTCATTTTGTGTGTGTGTGTGTGTTGTTTCGAGAATTGCGTCCGGGAATGGCGGTGGGCGTGCCCTGCATGTGGCCCGGAAGGCTGTTCGTTTCGCGGTAGTGTGTGGACAGGGGAGGGGCACGCGTAACGCTGCTGGCATGGCATGGCATGGCATTCGGGAGATGGGAGGGGGCAAACGAAGAAAACAAGAAGCGGGGGCTATAAAGACGGGGAGGGGCGCGGTGTGGGTGGCTTGCGCTGCGCTCGGCTGGCGCGTGCGGCGTTGTTTTTGTGCAAAAGAAGAGAAAACGAATGGGTTGCCGGGAGGGGGCCGTTGTTGTGTTGTGGTGTAGCCGCAGACGCGGCTGTCAGTGAACGTGGTGAGACCGACGGATGCGGGAGGGGCGGGGGCGGTGGTGAGAGCGGGGAAAACACTAGAAGAAGGAGAAAAACGCTGCAACCAACATAAAATGAGGCGTTTGTAACCTGCCAGCAACAAAACAACAACAAAAAAAAGGTCTATCAACATTGAATGTAAATGGAAATGGACCCAAGTGTAACCTCCCCGCACAAATAGTCGTAAGTAAGTGAGTGCGTGAATGATGATAAAAATGTGCCAGAATGTTGTTAACGTCCCTAGAAAATGAACGAACGAAGATTGATGGGAAACGCGCGATAATATGATGAATGGAAATAATGAACCATGAACATCTCAAGAGACATAATTGAAAACCCGATAAACGTTGTAAGGGCAGCGCTGGCTGACCTTCGGCCCTGTATTCTGAAACGTCCCCCTTTGAACAACAATGTATACAAAACTGCGCTTAAAGTGACACACTATATTTTGAGCGCAACGCAATCTGACTATCAAAGATCCCTGCAAAAGAATGGCCCTGAGTAACATTAAAGTACACCTTTCGGAAATCACTTACCTCACAAAAATCGTCATTACTCGAAGTACGGCAATACAGCGAGCACCACTACTGCCAGCTAAATAAGAGATTCAAACTACGGAGGGCACTAACTACTGATAGGGATAGTTAGCAAAGTAAAGATTTTAATAGAGAACAACAAACAATGTATTTACCCTTAATATCATCACAAGTCATAATATATGTAATTTGAAAAGTCCGCCATATCTCTCCTCACATGCACCAGTGCTGGCGGCTCACCCCTAACTGCGCAACGGTACGCGCTGTTCACATCCAGCTATAGCAGGTTCATATGACAACAATGCAAACTGGCCACTGACTGCACACGGCACAGGCAGTGATTTTCACACAGAGCGCTACGTGGCATTACCAATAAAAAAAAATGTAAACAAACAGCCTACGTACAAATCAGAATAAAAAACAAAAAAAAAGAGCAAAAGATCGTTACGTCAATGAAAAAAAAAGGCAAAAGAGGAAACAAACTGCATCTATATGTGCTCTTAACTGTAGATACCTGTACACAGCTTCGTGCAATGAATGCCGGCTCACATTTAATTTTTTGATTGTTGGAGGAAATATTCTTTAAATGGAAATGAATGGTTTTACCTTTAAAAAAAAGTTACTTTGGAAACAAAGTATTATTGGGGCATTTTGTTGTGAAGAAAATAGTTACAATTGACATACATTATTAGATTTGCGCAATGCAGCTTCATTACCTTACCTTTTATAACAATATGCATCGTCCCGAACGGAGACCAGAGTCGCGAGAAGAGCACGCCGCCGCCCGCTCAGTACAATCGTCCACTCGCTAATACTGTCGTCGACTGACTACGACCTCTCCCGACCCGCCACATAGAGATGACAACTGTTCCTGCCGACCCGCTACGTGCCACTAGTGTCGTGTGGCGCAGACTAGCGACGATAAGAAACTCTCTGGTCAGAGATTGTGTGGTGCCTCGCCATCGCTGGTAATGAGTACATAGGTGTTTGAGCGCGCGTACCGGAACACGCAGTGCGGAGCCCAGAGACTGTGTTGTCGAGGCCGTCGACGCAGTGCATGTCGGTCGGTCGAGTGCGTGCGGGAGGGCAGAGAGGCAGCGTCGGCACGGAGATGCACGCACGGGGGCTGCGGCGTGGCGCGTTTGCGGTAGGCGCCTTTGGTGGCAACGGCCGGGACAAGCAGCGGTGTATGGTGTGGTGCGGGCCGGACAGGGGCGGCGGAGGAGGAGGAGGCGGCGGCGCGACGATGGCATTGGGGCGGAAACGGGGACGGCGACGGCGGATGTTGAGAGGCGTCACGCGCGGACCGACACAGACGCACAGATAGATAGATAGGAAGAAGAAGGGGCGGCTGGTGAGTGCAATTTAGGCGGTAGACACAAGAGGTCGGCACGGCATTTGCGTGATGTGGCGTTGTGACGGGGTGTGCTCGCTTGCCTCGTTTTGTTGATGCGCGCAGGAAGATGTGCAGAGCAGCGGCGGGCGGCTCGGTTCGGTTTGGCCCGGCGGGCCGCGCTGTTGTCGCGGACGTGAGCGCCCCCTGGCGGGTGGCCGGAGGCGGCGCGGCGTGTTGGACGTGTGGCTGGCGGCAGTGCACAATTGCGAGTGGCTGGCGGTGTGGCGGTTGGCGCGTCGGGCGGCCGAGAGAGAGGAGAGGGTATGTGTTTGCGGGCGCGTTTGCTGCGCGGCGTCGTGCAGGGAGGGCGGGCGCTTGTCGACTGTGAGTGTGTGTGACTGTGTGGCGAATTGGCGGCGTTGTGCTCCGGCCGAAGGCGTCGGGGAAAGGAGAGTTGGTCGTGATGTCATGTCGCGCCGTGTCATGTCTGCGAAACGGCTGCCGAGAGGTGTGGTGGTAGCGAGCCGGTCGGTGTCAGTGCGATGGGAATGTGCGTTTGGCGGTTTCGGTGTGCTTTTTGCGGCGTGAGAGTGGGGCGGGCGGGCAGGCGTGCTGTTGTTGGTTCCTTGTGTCTTGTGTGTAGCTTGATGGCAACGTGGAAGGACGCCTGTTTCCAGCCGTGCGTGTGGTTGTCGACGTTGACTGGTTTGGGGCGTGCCGTTGCACGTGCGTGTTTGGGTCGTTGGTGTGGTTTTGGCTGGCTGGCTGGCTGGCTGGCTGTGTGTACGGTGGATAGTGCAGTAGTTGTGTCGTTGCCACGGGCGTCGGGTGCGGCTGCGCGTAGTGGCGGAAAGGTGTCGCGTGACTTTGTGAATGGAGTGGGGCGGGGAAAGGAGCAGCGTGCCGCTGCGTCGTGGCCGTTAGCCAGAGGCTGTGCTTTGATAGTTTTGTGGACGGTTCGTGCGAGGCGATTTGTTGCCTGCCCTATGTTTGTTTGTTGTTTTTGGAGACGACGACTGGTTGGTGGCGTGCGCGCGAGCGAAGTGGCGGTGTGCGTTTCCCGTGCCGACTGCCGACTGCCGGCTGGCGACAGGTGCGCCGTCGGTGGGGTGGGTGGCCGGCACAAGTAGAGGCGGCGGCGTCGTTGCGGTGTGTTTGTGTTGTCGGCGACAGCTGTTTGTGCGGTGCGTGTGAATGGTGGTGCAAACGTGTGCTGGCGTTGAGGCTGCGACCGCGGCGTGTTGTTGGTTGATGTTGAACAGCGGCTGTGTGCGGTGGTGGTGTTGCCGCACGTGCATCCGGCCCGGCGCGGAAAGCGCAGTTGCGGCGGCCCTTCGGTGCCAGCCACGTCGCGTGAGCGGCGGGTTGCTCTGGTCGACACGTGGTGCTCTGGTTTGTTGTTTGGTGCCCTTTGGCCGGTGGGTGGTCCGTGTGTCTCGGTATCTGGTCGTGGTCGTGCTGCCCGTTTGTCGGCGTTGTCTGTGGCTTCGCTTTTGTTTTTGTTTTTGCGGCGTGCCGACGACCCGACGCGACCTTTACACCCAAAGTGTGGCGCCCGAAGGTGAACCAACGTAATCCGACCTCGGCGCTTAAGCTCTAAGCCTAAGCTGAGCGAACCGAACCTGTGTAGCGTTGCGTAGCGTGAGGTGAGGTGCGGTGAGGTCAGCCTCAGCGCCAAGTAAGCCAAGCTGTCCGGCCGTGAGGTGGGTGGGTAGGTAGGTGCGGCTGCTGCGGCCACCTGACGCCCGACGTGTGTTTGAATGCTTAACCTAAGTTTGAGGCTTAACCTAACCCAAGTGGCCTTAACCTAACCTAACCTAACCTCGGACGCCCGACGTGTGGTTTGAATGCTTAACCTAAGTTTGACGCTTAACCTAACACCGACCCTTAACCTAACCCAAGTGCCCCTAACCTAACCTAACCTAACCTTAATGTAACGTAACGTAACCTAACCTCTGACGCCTGACGTGTGTTTTGAATGCTTAACCTAACCCAAGTGCCCTTAACCTAACCCACGTCCACCGAACCTAACCGAGACGTGTGAACCTAATGTCTAACTCGTAACGCGTGATGTTGGCTGTCGTGTGTGCTGACGGCAGATTGGGTTGGTCTGTAGTTGCGGATTTCGGTTTGCCTCGGGCGAGGGGTTGGCTCGTAAGCGGCGAGGGGCGCTCCGGCGGAGCATGTTGCTTTGCAGGCGGCGCCCGTTTTTTGCGGCGGGCACAATTGAAATTGTTGGGAAACGAACGAAAGGGCTGTGAATGTTGGCGGGCGAGAGGAGGAGGACGTGGCCCGACGGCTGCGGGCCGATCGGGAAACGGTGGGAGGGCGATGGGGCGGCGGAGGTGCGTTTGCACGGCCGTCATCGCCGCACGCCTCCTCTTGTGTGGCTGTGGCGCCGGCCGCGCTGGCCGGGCTGCCGCGGCGACGGTGTGGGGCCTTTGCCGAAGGTTTGGCCATTGTGGCCGGTCGCCGGCTGGGGCTGTGGGGGCGGCATTTGGGCGTGGGCGGCGATTCTCGGCGGGCCGACCCAGGCTGTAGCGCGCGGTGGCTGCAGTTTGGCCGTGGTTTGCGGCGCTGCCGTGGCGACTGGTTGGCGACTGTGGTGTGGCTGTGTGTAGCCCCATCCTCGGTGGTTTGAAAGGCGCGGGTGGTTGTGGCGCAGGTGTGGGGCTGCTCCGCACAGGCTGTCGGACGTTGGGCGGTAGCAAGCGCGGGAGGCGCGGCGCGGCGGCGCGCAGAGTGGCGGCCGCTCTCTCGGCCGTCCGCGCCCGCCCGCGACACTGGCTGGGCCTGTGGCGCGAGGCGGCTATTCCTCTGCTGTGCGCTCCGCTCGCTGCGTGTCTCTTCTCGCTCTCGCTGCTCGCTGTGTTGTGTGTTAACGCGCGTCGTCGAAATGGCAGATCAGGCGGCTACGAACGAGACTGCTGCGGCACCCGCCGCCACCGGCACTACGAAGAAGGCAAAGTCTGCGTCGTCTGCGAAGAAGCCGCGCGCCAAGCCTGCGCACCCGCGCACCTCTGAGATGGTGACGGCCGCCATCAAGAGTCTGAAGGAGCGCGGCGGATCGTCGCTGCAGGCGATCAAGAAGTACATTGCCGCGCACTACAAGCTGGACGCGGAGAAGCTGGCGCCGTTTATCAAGAAGTACCTCAAGTCGGCCGTGGTGGCGGGCGAGCTGGTGCAGACGAAGGGGAAGGGCGCGTCCGGCTCTTTCAAGCTTGCCGGCGCCGGCGGCGGGGCGGCTGAGGGCGGCAAGGCTCGTGCTGGCGGTGCCAAGAAGAAGCGCGCCGCTCCGGCCAGCAAGGAGAAGAAGGGTGCCCGTGCGGCCGGCGCAAAGAAGGCTGGTGGCGTGAAGGCGGCGACTGGTCGGAAGGCGGGCGCCGCCAAGAAGGCGTCTGCGGCGTCGGCCGCTCCCGCCGGTGCGAAGAAGGCGGCTGCTGCCAAGCCGGCCAAGGCCAAGTCGCCGTCGAAGGCGAAGAAGGCCGCCAAGGTTCCGACGAAGAAGCCGAAGGCGCCGCGCCCGAAGAAGGCGACGACGCCGTCTAAGGCGAAGGCGTCGCCCAAGAAGAAGAAGTAGAGGAGAAGAAGAAAGGAATGGGAAAGGAAAGGAAGGGTTGGCGGTTGACTCCGTCGTCCCCACCCCCCCCCCCGTCCCCGTCGTCTAGTGGCGCGCAAGAGACGCGCGGCCCAAAACGGCCCTTCTCAGGGCCATCAAAGCACGTCGGGAAGGTTTTGATTGTCGTGTTGCGGTGTGGTTGTGCCGTCTGGCGTTTCTGTATGCCCGTGTGTGGATACTGTTTGCGTGCCGTGGTGGTTGGATTGCGGGGGGTCGGTGGCGGGTGCGGGCGGCGGTAGCGGTTGCTTGTCGCCGTTTTTGGTCGCGGCCGGCCGACGGTTGGTTTGTGTCATGTTGTTTGAATACTTTGGTTTGTCTGTCTGTTTGCCTGCCTTCTCCTCGGATGTGTCTTGTCTTGGTTGTGTGTGTGTTCTTGCAACGGGGGCGGGGGACGTTGAGATGTGGAAAGGGTCGGTGGCGTTGGACGAGCCTGCGTGCCTGGCTGGCCGTTGGTGCGGGTTTTTTGTTTTGTTTGTTTGTTTCGAAACGAAGCGGCGGCCGGCCAGCCACCCGTGTGGTTGACGGCGTCGGCCGATGGGTGTTGTGCGCTTTGAGCGCCGCGCCGGGGAGGGATGATGTTGATTGATTGTTGCGCGCGCCAGCAAGCTGGCAGAGGAGAGCGGCTGTGGCGGACGGACGGGAAGTGGAAGCGGTGTTTTGTCTTTGGTTCTCTGGTTGTGGGGCGAGAGGCGACCGACAAAGTTTGCTCGCGACGGAGTGATGTTAGTGGCCCTTAAAAGGGCCGTTTTGTTTGTTTGCGTGCGTGGGCGGTGCCCAGCGGCTGGCGCGGTGTTTAGGCGCGCTCGCCGCGGATGCGGCGCGCGAGCTGGATGTCCTTGGGCATGATGGTGACGCGCTTGGCGTGGATTGCGCACAGGTTGGTGTCTTCGAAGAGGCCGACGAGGTAGGCCTCGCTGGCCTCCTGCAGGGCCATGACCGCGGAGCTCTGGAAGCGCAGGTCGGTCTTGAAGTCCTGGGCGATCTCGCGCACTAGGCGCTGGAATGGCAGCTTGCGGATGAGCAGCTCTGTGCTCTTCTGGTAGCGCCTGATTTCTCGCAGGGCGACGGTGCCCGGCCTGTAGCGGTGGGGCTTCTTGACGCCGCCGGTGGCGGGCGCGCTCTTCCTCGCCGCCTTGGTGGCGAGCTGTTTGCGCGGCGCCTTTCCGCCGGTGGACTTGCGGGCCGTTTGCTTTGTGCGGGCCATAGCGGTAGCGGAGCGGCGTGGAGGCGAGCGAGGTGCTGCGTCGGGTGCTGCCTTGACGACACGGGCGCGCGCCAGCCACCGTGGTGCGCTTATATGCCCTCGGTTGCGCGTGGTGGGGGGAGGGCGGGCCAGAGTCTATATAGGGGGGCTGGCGCGTGCGCTGGGCGCAGACCGTAGCCGACTCGCTAGCGCCGGGTGAGGAGCCAGCCGCTGCAGCAGACGTTTTGCTTGCCTGAGCTTTTTTGAGGATTTAGAAGAGATGACTGGCCGCGGCAAGGGAGGAAAGGGGCTCGGCAAGGGTGGCGCCAAGCGGCACCGCAAGGTGTTGCGCGACAACATCCAGGGCATCACGAAGCCCGCGATCCGCCGCCTGGCTCGCAGGGGCGGCGTGAAGCGCATCTCTGGTCTGATCTACGAGGAGACCCGCGGAGTGCTGAAGGTGTTCCTGGAGAACGTGATCCGCGACGCGGTGACGTACACTGAGCACGCCAAGCGCAAGACTGTGACGGCCATGGACGTGGTGTACGCCCTGAAGAGGCAGGGGCGCACCCTGTACGGTTTCGGCGGTTAGGCGCGTCGCAGCCGGTGTGCTGTGCCGCGTTGGCCTTCCCGCGGCCGTGGGAGAGACGAAAACGGCCCTTTTCAGGGCCACCACACTGTTCGGAAATTGAAAAGTGCGAAAGAGTCTGTGTTGTTGCTGCGTGTGTTGCCTGCCTGCCTGCCTGCCTGCCTTCTTTCTTTCATTCTTCATTTCGTTTTCGTTTGACTGACGTGACGTGACTGGGAGAAAGGAAAGGAAGCGGGTCTTGTGGCTGTGTGTGCGAGAGAGGGCGTTTTGTGTTTGCTTTGTTTATCGATCGATGGAGATGCCGGGCTGTGTGTTGTTGTTGTTGTTGTTGTTGTTGTGCGAGAGGCGGTGAATATTTGCGCGGTTTGGCTGTGTGTGTTTGCGGCGGCGTTGGAGTTGCCGAGGCAAGGCGTGCCGATAGGCGGCCGGATCAGCTGTTTCGTTTGTTTGGGGCGCGCGGGAGTGGAGGGCGGTGTGTCGACACGCTCCTCTCGCAGTGGTCATTATTGCTGTCGTTGTCTTGTCGTTTGGAAGGCGACTGTGCGTGCGTGGAGGTGCTTGAGGCAAACGAAACAAAACAAGGTGTGTGTGTGTGTGTGTGTGTGTGTGTGTTGGGCCACACGGGCTGTGGACGACAAGATGGCGGCGGCTCTTCTTGTTCTTCTCTCTTTTAGTCCTCTTACCGTTAGAGGGGGAGTTGGTGGAGGTTATTGTCGCCTGTGGACATTTGCTCCTCTTTTCTGTGTGTTGTTCTTATCTTCGGTACTGTGCTTGTTTTCGGACGTTGCTGTTTGTTGAGAGTGATTATGTGTTCTGTCTGTGCTACTGCTGGAGCAGCGACTCTCGGGTCTTGCACATCTGTCCCTGTGGTGTTCATATCGCCCAAGGGTCAAGACGTAACAGTCATTTTCTGACTTCCGCGCGGTGGCGTAGAACGCTTGTGCCAGGGCGCGGAATCGTGTTGTGAGTGGTTCTATGCAGGTCTGCCGCGGGGACGTGTAAGGCCCGTCGTAGAGCGCTCTGCTTTGGACCCTTCTGTAGGCGATGCATCGTCGATCTGGCTGCACAGCCCCATACAGGGCGCGCATATTCCAGTATCGCTACGCCTGTTGCGGGGTCGAGGGAACAGGGTACAGGATCTGCATCCTGGCGTGAGCGTTTGTGCCAAGTTCCCCTATGTGACACTTGGATGTCAGGCGTGACACCGAGGTACCTCGCAGAATTTCTCCCCCCTGCAATCGTAGCAGTTGGTATGGTCTTGTTGCCGGCGGCGGCTGTGGAAGTGAAGTTAAAGTAAAGTGCGGCGAGGACGACTGCAATTTTGCTTTGGACGTAGGTTTGTGTGGTGGCCCTGAAAAGGGCCGATTGTTGTGAGCCGGGCCGGCAAAGCGCGTTGCGTGCAGGGGAGCACGCAGCGCTGCTGGGCGGCGGGTCCGCGTGCCGATTGCCTGGCCTCTCTGTTTAGGCCTTCTTCTCGGTCTTCTTTGGCAGCAGGACGGCCTGGATGTTGGGCAGGACACCACCCTGTGCGATGGTGACGCCCGACAGGAGCTTGTTGAGCTCCTCGTCGTTGCGGATGGCAAGCTGCAGGTGGCGCGGGATGATGCGCGTCTTCTTGTTGTCGCGGGCCGCGTTTCCGGCCAGCTCGAGCACCTCAGCCGCGAGGTACTCCATGACGGCGGCGAGGTAGACGGGCGCCCCGGCGCCGACGCGCTCGGCGTAGTTTCCCTTGCGCAGGAGGCGGTGGATTCTGCCGACCGGGAACTGGAGCCCGGCCCTGCTGGAGCGGGACTTTGACTTGCCCTTGACTTTGCCTCCCTTTCCGCGTCCGGACATGGCGATGGGCTGTGGTGTGAAAACGAGACGAGACGAAGGACGGTGCGAGCCGCAGCGAGTCGAGCAGCGGAGTGGCGGCGCCGCCAGGGGTGGGGGTCCTTTATGCTCTCGGGTGCGGCGGCCGGTTGCGCTCGCGGCCCATTGGTCGGCGGCCGCAACGGGGCGAGCTGGTAAAGGTGCGGCGGCGGGGCGCGCTGGGTGCCACTGTGTGGGGAGACGCTGACTAGAGCGGAGCGCTTGCTACTGGTGTTGCTGCCGTACGTTCACGTTCTTGTTTGAGATGCCGCCCAAGACTAGCGGGAAGGCCGCCAAGAAGGCTGGCAAGGCTCAGAAGAACATTTCGAAGGGCGACAAGAAGAAGAAGCGCAAGAGGAAGGAGAGCTATGCCATCTACATCTACAAGGTGCTGAAGCAGGTGCACCCTGACACGGGCATCTCGTCGAAGGCGATGAGCATCATGAACAGCTTCGTGAACGACATTTTCGAGCGCATCGCGGCCGAGGCGTCCCGCCTGGCGCACTACAACAAGCGCTCGACCATCACGTCCCGCGAGATCCAGACCGCTGTGCGGCTGTTGCTGCCTGGCGAGCTGGCCAAGCACGCCGTGAGCGAGGGCACGAAGGCGGTGACCAAGTACACGAGCTCCAAGTAAGGAGGTGGCTCTGGAATGGAAGGAGAGAAGGCTCCTCCGTTGCGAGAGCGGCAAAAACGGCCCTTTTCAGGGCCACCAAATGGCCTTTGCGGGAAGGGCGGAATTGTTGTTGTTGTTGTTTTGTGTGTGAGTGGGTGGACGGCGGCAATAGCTACCGCTTTGGTTGCGACGCGACGGGGTGGGGTGGCCGATGCGATGAATTTGATTGATGGGGGCGCGTCGCGTGTTGCGGGGTACGGCCACGGTGTGACGTGGAATGGAGGCACGTGCGCACAACTCGTTGGTGTTACCTGTCTGCGAGGTGGGGGAAGTGCGATCGGTGATGTGTCCTTTGGATGGAGGTGCCGGTTAGTTACGTGACGGATGGAAACGAAACGCGATTGTTGGGAATGTCAGTGTGTAACGACGGCCGTTTTTTCGGGTCGGTTTGCACGCCATACATGGCGAGGGTGAGATGTGTCTGTAAATGCTGCAGCGTGGAGGCGTGTGAGTGACGTTTAAATGAACGCGCATTGAGACACCAATGTGTATTGCATTGTACGGGCGACACGCACGATGATGTACCTTCCCTCCGACTCTGATTTCGATAGTCGTGTCTGACTGACTGTGTCTGCTTGTGCGTACGACGCACGCACACCGACGTCGTCATTGAAGATGCATGCACGCGTGTCCAGTCCAGTGCAGTACAGTACAGTACAGTAAGCGCGACGCTAGAAGACGACGGTCGCTTTGGCGAATGTGCGCACACGTGTTTGTGTGTGTCGGTGATGTGGTCCGATCCGTCGCCTCTGGGAAACTGTCGATCGGCGCGGTACACCGGCATCACGCAACGGTACGTCTTGAACACCCGTCATACCGTCGCGCTGAGAACGGTTACCGAAAGGTGAACCTCTGTGATCGGTCGAATGTCTGGGCAGAACGTGAGGAGAGAATGGTGGAGGAAAGGACAGAGGGGAAGAAAAAAAGTAGAGAGAGAGAAAAAAGAAAAAAAAACCAAACAAAACGGAGAAACGCGGTGTAGAGCAACGGAACGTTCCCGTGTCGGAGGTGTATTGTAGCCGCACTGAAATGCGTGTAACGGCGCGGCGGCAAGTGTCTGCCGTGGTGAACGTTACCTTTGACGGCTGAATTGTGTGCGTTGCGTTGCGTTGCTTTGCTTTGCTTTCCCGGATGTGTATGTAACGTTCGTTGAGATGGTTCTGAGGAAGAATGTACGACAGTGCCCGTGCCGTCTATGTTCGTGTGCAAAGCCATTGTGTGTGTACGGAATGATGTCTGTAGGTGTTAGTGAACATGTTTTACCAGTGGGGGAAATGGATCGTCGATGGTTGCCGTCACGGTCGAGACAACGCACGCACCCTCCCTCCCTCCCTCCCTCCCTCCCTACATGAAGGTGTCGAGAAAGTGTGTTAACTGGGGTTTGTTTGTCTTTCGTTAAAGGGAAGGGACGAGAGAGAGAGAGAGAGAGAGAGAGAAGCGAAGTGGGGATAGTGCGTTCATTTTGTGTGTGTGTGTGTGTTGTTTCGAGAATTGCGTCCGGGAATGGCGGTGGGCGTGCCCTGCATGTGGCCCGGAAGGCTGTTCGTTTCGCGGTAGTGTGTGGACAGGGGAGGGGCACGCGTAACGCTGCTGGCATGGCATGGCATGGCATTCGGGAGATGGGAGGGGGCAAACGAAGAAAACAAGAAGCGGGGGCTATAAAGACGGGGAGGGGCGCGGTGTGGGTGGCTTGCGCTGCGCTCGGCTGGCGCGTGCGGCGTTGTTTTTGTGCAAAAGAAGAGAAAACGAATGGGTTGCCGGGAGGGGGCCGTTGTTGTGTTGTGGTGTAGCCGCAGACGCGGCTGTCAGTGAACGTGGTGAGACCGACGGATGCGGGAGGGGCGGGGGCGGTGGTGAGAGCGGGGAAAACACTAGAAGAAGGAGAAAAACGCTGCAACCAACATAAAATGAGGCGTTTGTAACCTGCCAGCAACAAAACAACAACAAAAAAAAGGTCTATCAACATTGAATGTAAATGGAAATGGACCCAAGT
>NW_026046375.1:0-68786 GCF_023864275.1 Schistocerca cancellata | reverse complement strand
GCTATATCGAAGCCAGGGGCAACTCGTGTGCAGAGAACGAGACACAAGAAGGAGTGAGCCTCTCCACCATATGAGAGGCAGTATCTAGCAGATACACACGGTAAAACATTCAACTTGCGTTAGCTCATAAATTGCTACACGTCATCGTCTGCAAGCTAAACTGGACACATCTGCACTGCCCAGTGAGGCACCACTTGTACTAACACCTGGTGGACGGCTGTGAGACGAGGAGATGAGCTGCGGCTTCTGGGCGCGACTGTAACGCTGCGCCCTGGATCAAATAACACTGCACATTGCTGGTGACCCACGTGTTTAGTAGTGACACAACTGCTAGGATGCAGCTGAACGTCCGCCCTTTGAGAGCGAGAAAATTTGCGCAGTCGGCAGGACTCGAACCTACGCTCCCAGAGGGAATCTGATTTCAAGTCAGACGCCTTAACCACTCGGCCACGACTGCCGGTGGCGGAAGCGACTCCCGACAAGTGAAACCGCCATCCTTAGACGCAATCTGATGGCAGAAGACGGCGTTGCCTCGCTCTTTCCTGTAGGTTTCCATTAGCCGTTAAGAAAGTGTATTAATTTTCGCCTAGACAGGGACTTGAACCCAGGACCGTTTGGTGGAAAACCTAACGCTCTACCGACTCAGCTATGCGGGCCCACGCACGAGCATTATCGTACAGCTGCGTGGTGTGCGAGTGATTCGCATTTCGTAATTACTGGCTTATGGCTCCAATGGCGACTTCACCGACTTCCCACTGACGCACCGCTGACGCTAGTTTTCTGTCGTCTTAAAACGATGGACATACCTACAAGCAGCTGCGAGATCTTAAGAAAAGAAACGCTGCACCACTGCTTTTGCCGCACTCGAATGATTGAAATTGCGATTCTTAAAAAGAAAATGAAATGTTCGCTCTGTCCAACACTTTCGAGCACATCTGTGTACTCACGATATCAGCGACGGCTTTCTGCAGTCCCAGCGTCAGTGCGAGGTGAACCGATAGCCACAGTAAGCAGCGGTCGTCGCGAAAACTCAGTATTCTTAAAACGGAAATTTTCGTCTTGTTGAGAATGGCGTCACTGGTTTGCACCCGCATTCGCCCAAGCATGTCACATGTGTGCGAAAATGTTTGCTCCTCTTTACGTAAAACCGCACGCAGCCGGTAGGATTCGAACCTACGCTCCCAGGGGGAATCTGATTTCGAGTCAGACGCCTTAACCACTCGGCCACGACTGCCGTTAGCGCGGTGCTCTCCCGACACATACAACTGCTACCGTTTCAAGCACTGTGGTGTCAGAAAACGGCGTAGCTGCATTATTTTCCGTAGCGTTTCCACCGCTACCAGACGAATCGCTACCAAAGTATTAAAATTTCCGCCCGGACAGGGACTTGAACCCTGGACCCTTAGGTTAAAAGCCTAATGCTCTACCGACTCAGCTATCCGGGCTCACACGAGCCTGCAAAACCTCACACGATGCACAACTATACATTGACTCATGTCCTTTACTGTTGTGCAATCGCTGCATGGGGCCGTTACTAATAAAACCGTCGCCTAAATGCTGCCTACAAGCCTATCGCGCTAAGCTCGTAACACACTATCGAAGACTGCTGGCACACGATGCAACAACAAATTGCACCAGTTGTTACGTCTCATACGTTGGAGCAGAGAATTTACGTGTTTTGTCGACAATCACTGGGCAATTGGAAAATTCACAAGCATTTCGAATGCAATGTTTTCCACGTTTTCGCTCATTTCACGATTCCGTTGAAGACGTTCTTCACCACCTGACACAGAAAAAGGAATGCAGTCGGTAGGATATTTTTAATTCTTTTGCTTCTAAGGGAGTTAGTTGTCTAGTGAGTTCCTCTTATGGCATGCACTAGACAACCACAACAGCTACAGGAGAGAGTCATTTTTGTTGCCAGCGGTAGTTGCATTATCACAAACGCAGGGTAATTCCATTGGCGTCGCATCAAAACGAATACCTGCCGAAACCCGGGATCGAACCAGGGACCTTTAGATCTTCAGTCTAACGCTCTCCCAACTGAGCTATTTCGGCCGACGTTGAAAGCCGCCATTCGCATGTGTTCGTTAACCTCTGCCTCGTTGCCAATTTCACAGTCACCTTCGTCTGATAAGACACAGGGACGCTGAAAGGCGAGCAGCCAATGCAGTGAAGTTCCACACACATTTCTTCTGCTTCCGTCATCGTAACAAGCAAACATGTCGACTCGATTCGTGTAATATTGACTTCGCTGACTTGACGTGACGCCACGCTGACGCTAGAAAACCCGTGCTATATCGAAGCCAGGGGCAACTCGTGTGCAGAGAACGAGACACAAGAAGGAGTGAGCCTCTCCACCATATGAGAGGCAGTATCTAGCAGATACACACGGTAAAACATTCAACTTGCGTTAGCTCATAAATTGCTACACGTCATCGTCTGCAAGCTAAACTGGACACATCTGCACTGCCCAGTGAGGCACCACTTGTACTAACACCTGGTGGACGGCTGTGAGACGAGGAGATGAGCTGCGGCTTCTGGGCGCGACTGTAACGCTGCGCCCTGGATCAAATAACACTGCACATTGCTGGTGACCCACGTGTTTAGTAGTGACACAACTGCTAGGATGCAGCTGAACGTCCGCCCTTTGAGAGCGAGAAAATTTGCGCAGTCGGCAGGACTCGAACCTACGCTCCCAGAGGGAATCTGATTTCAAGTCAGACGCCTTAACCACTCGGCCACGACTGCCGGTGGCGGAAGCGACTCCCGACAAGTGAAACCGCCATCCTTAGACGCAATCTGATGGCAGAAGACGGCGTTGCCTCGCTCTTTCCTGTAGGGTTTCCATTAGCCGTTAAGAAAGTGTATTAATTTTCGCCTAGACAGGGACTTGAACCCAGGACCGTTTGGTGGAAAACCTAACGCTCTACCGACTCAGCTATGCGGGCCCACGCACGAGCATTATCGTACAGCTGCGTGGTGTGCGAGTGATTCGCATTTCGTAATTACTGGCTTATGGCTCCAATGGCGACTTCACCGACTTCCCACTGACGCACCGCTGACGCTAGTTTTCTGTCGTCTTAAAACGATGGACATACCTACAAGCAGCTGCGAGATCTTAAGAAAAGAAACGCTGCACCACTGCTTTTGCCGCACTCGAATGATTGAAATTGCGATTCTTAAAAAGAAAATGAAATGTTCGCTCTGTCCAACACTTTCGAGCACATCTGTGTACTCACGATATCAGCGACGGCTTTCTGCAGTCCCAGCGTCAGTGCGAGGTGAACCGATAGCCACAGTAAGCAGCGGTCGTCGCGAAAACTCAGTATTCTTAAAACGGAAATTTTCGTCTTGTTGAGAATGGCGTCGCTGGTTTGCACCCGCATTCGCCCAAGCATGTCACATGTGTGCGAAAATGTTTGCTCCTCTTTACGTAAAACCGCACGCAGCCGGTAGGATTCGAACCTACGCTCCCAGGGGGAATCTGATTTCGAGTCAGACGCCTTAACCACTCGGCCACGACTGCCGTTAGCGCGGTGCTCTCCCGACACATACAACTGCTACCGTTTCAAGCACTGTGGTGTCAGAAAACGGCGTAGCTGCATTATTTTCCGTAGCGTTTCCACCGCTACCAGACGAATCGCTACCAAAGTATTAAAATTTCCGCCGGACAGGGACTTGAACCCTGGACCCTTAGGTTAAAAGCCTAATGCTCTACCGACTCAGCTATCCGGGCTCACACGAGCCTGCAAAACCTCACACGATGCACAACTATACATTGACTCATGTCCTTTACTGTTGTGCAATCGCTGCATGGGGCCGTTACTAATAAAACGTCGCCTAAATGCTGCCTACAAGCCTATCGCGCTAAGCTCGTAACACACTATCGAAGACTGCTGGCACACGATGCAACAACAAATTGCACCAGTTGTTACGTCTCATACGTTGGAGCAGAGAATTTACGTGTTTTGTCGACAATCACTGGGCAATTGGAAAATTCACAAGCATTTCGAATGCAATGTTTTCCACGTTTTCGCTCATTTCACGATTCCGTTGAAGACGTTCTTCACCACCTGACACAGAAAAAGGAATGCAGTCGGTAGGATATTTTTATTCTTTTGCTTCTAAGGGAGTTAGTTGTCTAGTGAGTTCCTCTTATGGCATGCACTAGACAACCACAACAGCTACAGGAGAGAGTCATTTTTGTTGCCAGCGGTAGTTGCATTATCACAAACGCAGGGTAATTCCATTGGCGTCGCATCAAAACGAATACCTGCCGAAACCCGGGATCGAACCAGGGACCTTTAGATCTTCAGTCTAACGCTCTCCCAACTGAGCTATTTCGGCCGACGTTGAAAGCCGCCATTCGCATGTGTTCGTTAACCTCTGCCTCGTTGCCAATTTCACAGTCACCTTCGTCTGATAAGACACAGGGACGCTGAAAGGCGAGCAGCCAATGCAGTGAAGTTCCACACACATTTCTTCTGCTTCCGTCATCGTAACAAGCAAACATGTCGACTCGATTCGTGTAATATTGACTTCGCTGACTTGACGTGACGCCACGCTGACGCTAGAAAACCCGTGCTATATCGAAGCCAGGGGCAACTCGTGTGCAGAGAACGAGACACAAGAAGGAGTGAGCCTCTCCACCATATGAGAGGCAGTATCTAGCAGATACACACGGTAAAACATTCAACTTGCGTTAGCTCATAAATTGCTACACGTCATCGTCTGCAAGCTAAACTGGACACATCTGCACTGCCCAGTGAGGCACCACTTGTACTAACACCTGGTGGACGGCTGTGAGACGAGGAGATGAGCTGCGGCTTCTGGGCGCGACTGTAACGCTGCGCCCTGGATCAAATAACACTGCACATTGCTGGTGACCCACGTGTTTAGTAGTGACACAACTGCTAGGATGCAGCTGAACGTCCGCCCTTTGAGAGCGAGAAAATTTGCGCAGTCGGCAGGACTCGAACCTACGCTCCCAGAGGGAATCTGATTTCAAGTCAGACGCCTTAACCACTCGGCCACGACTGCCGGTGGCGGAAGCGACTCCCGACAAGTGAAACCGCCATCCTTAGACGCAATCTGATGGCAGAAGACGGCGTTGCCTCGCTCTTTCCTGTAGGGTTTCCATTAGCCGTTAAGAAAGTGTATTAATTTTCGCCTAGACAGGGACTTGAACCCAGGACCGTTTGGTGGAAAACCTAACGCTCTACCGACTCAGCTATGCGGGCCCACGCACGAGCATTATCGTACAGCTGCGTGGTGTGCGAGTGATTCGCATTTCGTAATTACTGGCTTATGGCTCCAATGGCGACTTCACCGACTTCCCACTGACGCACCGCTGACGCTAGTTTTCTGTCGTCTTAAAACGATGGACATACCTACAAGCAGCTGCGAGATCTTAAGAAAAGAAACGCTGCACCACTGCTTTTGCCGCACTCGAATGATTGAAATTGCGATTCTTAAAAAGAAAATGAAATGTTCGCTCTGTCCAACACTTTCGAGCACATCTGTGTACTCACGATATCAGCGACGGCTTTCTGCAGTCCCAGCGTCAGTGCGAGGTGAACCGATAGCCACAGTAAGCAGCGGTCGTCGCGAAAACTCAGTATTCTTAAAACGGAAATTTTCGTCTTGTTGAGAATGGCGTCGCTGGTTTGCACCCGCATTCGCCCAAGCATGTCACATGTGTGCGAAAATGTTTGCTCCTCTTTACGTAAAACCGCACGCAGCCGGTAGGATTCGAACCTACGCTCCCAGGGGGAATCTGATTTCGAGTCAGACGCCTTAACCACTCGGCCACGACTGCCGTTAGCGCGGTGCTCTCCCGACACATACAACTGCTACCGTTTCAAGCACTGTGGTGTCAGAAAACGGCGTAGCTGCATTATTTTCCGTAGCGTTTCCACCGCTACCAGACGAATCGCTACCAAAGTATTAAAATTTCCGCCCGGACAGGGACTTGAACCCTGGACCCTTAGGTTAAAAGCCTAATGCTCTACCGACTCAGCTATCCGGGCTCACACGAGCCTGCAAAACCTCACACGATGCACAACTATACATTGACTCATGTCCTTTACTGTTGTGCAATCGCTGCATGGGGCCGTTACTAATAAAACGTCGCCTAAATGCTGCCTACAAGCCTATCGCGCTAAGCTCGTAACACACTATCGAAGACTGCTGGCACACGATGCAACAACAAATTGCACCAGTTGTTACGTCTCATACGTTGGAGCAGAGAATTTACGTGTTTTGTCGACAATCACTGGGCAATTGGAAAATTCACAAGCATTTCGAATGCAATGTTTTCCACGTTTTCGCTCATTTCACGATTCCGTTGAAGACGTTCTTCACCACCTGACACAGAAAAAGGAATGCAGTCGGTAGGATATTTTTAATTCTTTTGCTTCTAAGGGAGTTAGTTGTCTAGTGAGTTCCTCTTATGGCATGCACTAGACAACCACAACAGCTACAGGAGAGAGTCATTTTTGTTGCCAGCGGTAGTTGCATTATCACAAACGCAGGGTAATTCCATTGGCGTCGCATCAAAACGAATACCTGCCGAAACCCGGGATCGAACCAGGGACCTTTAGATCTTCAGTCTAACGCTCTCCCAACTGAGCTATTTCGGCCGACGTTGAAAGCCGCCATTCGCATGTGTTCGTTAACCTCTGCCTCGTTGCCAATTTCACAGTCACCTTCGTCTGATAAGACACAGGGACGCTGAAAGGCGAGCAGCCAATGCAGTGAAGTTCCACACACATTTCTTCTGCTTCCGTCATCGTAACAAGCAAACATGTCGACTCGATTCGTGTAATATTGACTTCGCTGACTTGACGTGACGCCACGCTGACGCTAGAAAACCCGTGCTATATCGAAGCCAGGGGCAACTCGTGTGCAGAGAACGAGACACAAGAAGGAGTGAGCCTCTCCACCATATGAGAGGCAGTATCTAGCAGATACACACGGTAAAACATTCAACTTGCGTTAGCTCATAAATTGCTACACGTCATCGTCTGCAAGCTAAACTGGACACATCTGCACTGCCCAGTGAGGCACCACTTGTACTAACACCTGGTGGACGGCTGTGAGACGAGGAGATGAGCTGCGGCTTCTGGGCGCGACTGTAACGCTGCGCCCTGGATCAAATAACACTGCACATTGCTGGTGACCCACGTGTTTAGTAGTGACACAACTGCTAGGATGCAGCTGAACGTCCGCCCTTTGAGAGCGAGAAAATTTGCGCAGTCGGCAGGACTCGAACCTACGCTCCCAGAGGGAATCTGATTTCAAGTCAGACGCCTTAACCACTCGGCCACGACTGCCGGTGGCGGAAGCGACTCCCGACAAGTGAAACCGCCATCCTTAGACGCAATCTGATGGCAGAAGACGGCGTTGCCTCGCTCTTTCCTGTAGGGTTTCCATTAGCCGTTAAGAAAGTGTATTAATTTTCGCCTAGACAGGGACTTGAACCCAGGACCGTTTGGTGGAAAACCTAACGCTCTACCGACTCAGCTATGCGGGCCCACGCACGAGCATTATCGTACAGCTGCGTGGTGTGCGAGTGATTCGCATTTCGTAATTACTGGCTTATGGCTCCAATGGCGACTTCACCGACTTCCCACTGACGCACCGCTGACGCTAGTTTTCTGTCGTCTTAAAACGATGGACATACCTACAAGCAGCTGCGAGATCTTAAGAAAAGAAACGCTGCACCACTGCTTTTGCCGCACTCGAATGATTGAAATTGCGATTCTTAAAAAGAAAATGAAATGTTCGCTCTGTCCAACACTTTCGAGCACATCTGTGTACTCACGATATCAGCGACGGCTTTCTGCAGTCCCAGCGTCAGTGCGAGGTGAACCGATAGCCACAGTAAGCAGCGGTCGTCGCGAAAACTCAGTATTCTTAAAACGGAAATTTTCGTCTTGTTGAGAATGGCGTCGCTGGTTTGCACCCGCATTCGCCCAAGCATGTCACATGTGTGCGAAAATGTTTGCTCCTCTTTACGTAAAACCGCACGCAGCCGGTAGGATTCGAACCTACGCTCCCAGGGGGAATCTGATTTCGAGTCAGACGCCTTAACCACTCGGCCACGACTGCCGTTAGCGCGGTGCTCTCCCGACACATACAACTGCTACCGTTTCAAGCACTGTGGTGTCAGAAAACGGCGTAGCTGCATTATTTTCCGTAGCGTTTCCACCGCTACCAGACGAATCGCTACCAAAGTATTAAAATTTCCGCCCGGACAGGGACTTGAACCCTGGACCCTTAGGTTAAAAGCCTAATGCTCTACCGACTGAGCTATCCGGGCTCACACGAGCCTGCAAAACCTCACACGATGCACAACTATACATTGACTCATGTCCTTTACTGTTGTGCAATCGCTGCATGGGGCCGTTACTAATAAAACGTCGCCTAAATGCTGCCTACAAGCCTATCGCGCTAAGCTCGTAACACACTATCGAAGACTGCTGGCACACGATGCAACAACAAATTGCACCAGTTGTTACGTCTCATACGTTGGAGCAGAGAATTTACGTGTTTTGTCGACAATCACTGGGCAATTGGAAAATTCACAAGCATTTCGAATGCAATGTTTTCCACGTTTTCGCTCATTTCACGATTCCGTTGAAGACGTTCTTCACCACCTGACACAGAAAAAGGAATGCAGTCGGTAGGATATTTTTAATTCTTTTGCTTCTAAGGGAGTTAGTTGTCTAGTGAGTTCCTCTTATGGCATGCACTAGACAACCACAACAGCTACAGGAGAGAGTCATTTTTGTTGCCAGCGGTAGTTGCATTATCACAAACGCAGGGTAATTCCATTGGCGTCGCATCAAAACGAATACCTGCCGAAACCCGGGATCGAACCAGGGACCTTTAGATCTTCAGTCTAACGCTCTCCCAACTGAGCTATTTCGGCCGACGTTGAAAGCCGCCATTCGCATGTGTTCGTTAACCTCTGCCTCGTTGCCAATTTCACAGTCACCTTCGTCTGATAAGACACAGGGACGCTGAAAGGCGAGCAGCCAATGCAGTGAAGTTCCACACACATTTCTTCTGCTTCCGTCATCGTAACAAGCAAACATGTCGACTCGATTCGTGTAATATTGACTTCGCTGACTTGACGTGACGCCACGCTGACGCTAGAAAACCCGTGCTATATCGAAGCCAGGGGCAACTCGTGTGCAGAGAACGAGACACAAGAAGGAGTGAGCCTCTCCACCATATGAGAGGCAGTATCTAGCAGATACACACGGTAAAACATTCAACTTGCGTTAGCTCATAAATTGCTACACGTCATCGTCTGCAAGCTAAACTGGACACATCTGCACTGCCCAGTGAGGCACCACTTGTACTAACACCTGGTGGACGGCTGTGAGACGAGGAGATGAGCTGCGGCTTCTGGGCGCGACTGTAACGCTGCGCCCTGGATCAAATAACACTGCACATTGCTGGTGACCCACGTGTTTAGTAGTGACACAACTGCTAGGATGCAGCTGAACGTCCGCCCTTTGAGAGCGAGAAAATTTGCGCAGTCGGCAGGACTCGAACCTACGCTCCCAGAGGGAATCTGATTTCAAGTCAGACGCCTTAACCACTCGGCCACGACTGCCGGTGGCGGAAGCGACTCCCGACAAGTGAAACCGCCATCCTTAGACGCAATCTGATGGCAGAAGACGGCGTTGCCTCGCTCTTTCCTGTAGGGTTTCCATTAGCCGTTAAGAAAGTGTATTAATTTTCGCCTAGACAGGGACTTGAACCCAGGACCGTTTGGTGGAAAACCTAACGCTCTACCGACTCAGCTATGCGGGCCCACGCACGAGCATTATCGTACAGCTGCGTGGTGTGCGAGTGATTCGCATTTCGTAATTACTGGCTTATGGCTCCAATGGCGACTTCACCGACTTCCCACTGACGCACCGCTGACGCTAGTTTTCTGTCGTCTTAAAACGATGGACATACCTACAAGCAGCTGCGAGATCTTAAGAAAAGAAACGCTGCACCACTGCTTTTGCCGCACTCGAATGATTGAAATTGCGATTCTTAAAAAGAAAATGAAATGTTCGCTCTGTCCAACACTTTCGAGCACATCTGTGTACTCACGATATCAGCGACGGCTTTCTGCAGTCCCAGCGTCAGTGCGAGGTGAACCGATAGCCACAGTAAGCAGCGGTCGTCGCGAAAACTCAGTATTCTTAAAACGGAAATTTTCGTCTTGTTGAGAATGGCGTCGCTGGTTTGCACCCGCATTCGCCCAAGCATGTCACATGTGTGCGAAAATGTTTGCTCCTCTTTACGTAAAACCGCACGCAGCCGGTAGGATTCGAACCTACGCTCCCAGGGGGAATCTGATTTCGAGTCAGACGCCTTAACCACTCGGCCACGACTGCCGTTAGCGCGGTGCTCTCCCGACACATACAACTGCTACCGTTTCAAGCACTGTGGTGTCAGAAAACGGCGTAGCTGCATTATTTTCCGTAGCGTTTCCACCGCTACCAGACGAATCGCTACCAAAGTATTAAAATTTCCGCCCGGACAGGGACTTGAACCCTGGACCCTTAGGTTAAAAGCCTAATGCTCTACCGACTGAGCTATCCGGGCTCACACGAGCCTGCAAAACCTCACACGATGCACAACTATACATTGACTCATGTCCTTTACTGTTGTGCAATCGCTGCATGGGGCCGTTACTAATAAAACGTCGCCTAAATGCTGCCTACAAGCCTATCGCGCTAAGCTCGTAACACACTATCGAAGACTGCTGGCACACGATGCAACAACAAATTGCACCAGTTGTTACGTCTCATACGTTGGAGCAGAGAATTTACGTGTTTTGTCGACAATCACTGGGCAATTGGAAAATTCACAAGCATTTCGAATGCAATGTTTTCCACGTTTTCGCTCATTTCACGATTCCGTTGAAGACGTTCTTCACCACCTGACACAGAAAAAGGAATGCAGTCGGTAGGATATTTTTAATTCTTTTGCTTCTAAGGGAGTTAGTTGTCTAGTGAGTTCCTCTTATGGCATGCACTAGACAACCACAACAGCTACAGGAGAGAGTCATTTTTGTTGCCAGCGGTAGTTGCATTATCACAAACGCAGGGTAATTCCATTGGCGTCGCATCAAAACGAATACCTGCCGAAACCCGGGATCGAACCAGGGACCTTTAGATCTTCAGTCTAACGCTCTCCCAACTGAGCTATTTCGGCCGACGTTGAAAGCCGCCATTCGCATGTGTTCGTTAACCTCTGCCTCGTTGCCAATTTCACAGTCACCTTCGTCTGATAAGACACAGGGACGCTGAAAGGCGAGCAGCCAATGCAGTGAAGTTCCACACACATTTCTTCTGCTTCCGTCATCGTAACAAGCAAACATGTCGACTCGATTCGTGTAATATTGACTTCGCTGACTTGACGTGACGCCACGCTGACGCTAGAAAACCCGTGCTATATCGAAGCCAGGGGCAACTCGTGTGCAGAGAACGAGACACAAGAAGGAGTGAGCCTCTCCACCATATGAGAGGCAGTATCTAGCAGATACACACGGTAAAACATTCAACTTGCGTTAGCTCATAAATTGCTACACGTCATCGTCTGCAAGCTAAACTGGACACATCTGCACTGCCCAGTGAGGCACCACTTGTACTAACACCTGGTGGACGGCTGTGAGACGAGGAGATGAGCTGCGGCTTCTGGGCGCGACTGTAACGCTGCGCCCTGGATCAAATAACACTGCACATTGCTGGTGACCCACGTGTTTAGTAGTGACACAACTGCTAGGATGCAGCTGAACGTCCGCCCTTTGAGAGCGAGAAAATTTGCGCAGTCGGCAGGACTCGAACCTACGCTCCCAGAGGGAATCTGATTTCAAGTCAGACGCCTTAACCACTCGGCCACGACTGCCGGTGGCGGAAGCGACTCCCGACAAGTGAAACCGCCATCCTTAGACGCAATCTGATGGCAGAAGACGGCGTTGCCTCGCTCTTTCCTGTAGGGTTTCCATTAGCCGTTAAGAAAGTGTATTAATTTTCGCCTAGACAGGGACTTGAACCCAGGACCGTTTGGTGGAAAACCTAACGCTCTACCGACTCAGCTATGCGGGCCCACGCACGAGCATTATCGTACAGCTGCGTGGTGTGCGAGTGATTCGCATTTCGTAATTACTGGCTTATGGCTCCAATGGCGACTTCACCGACTTCCCACTGACGCACCGCTGACGCTAGTTTTCTGTCGTCTTAAAACGATGGACATACCTACAAGCAGCTGCGAGATCTTAAGAAAAGAAACGCTGCACCACTGCTTTTGCCGCACTCGAATGATTGAAATTGCGATTCTTAAAAAGAAAATGAAATGTTCGCTCTGTCCAACACTTTCGAGCACATCTGTGTACTCACGATATCAGCGACGGCTTTCTGCAGTCCCAGCGTCAGTGCGAGGTGAACCGATAGCCACAGTAAGCAGCGGTCGTCGCGAAAACTCAGTATTCTTAAAACGGAAATTTTCGTCTTGTTGAGAATGGCGTCGCTGGTTTGCACCCGCATTCGCCCAAGCATGTCACATGTGTGCGAAAATGTTTGCTCCTCTTTACGTAAAACCGCACGCAGCCGGTAGGATTCGAACCTACGCTCCCAGGGGGAATCTGATTTCGAGTCAGACGCCTTAACCACTCGGCCACGACTGCCGTTAGCGCGGTGCTCTCCCGACACATACAACTGCTACCGTTTCAAGCACTGTGGTGTCAGAAAACGGCGTAGCTGCATTATTTTCCGTAGCGTTTCCACCGCTACCAGACGAATCGCTACCAAAGTATTAAAATTTCCGCCCGGACAGGGACTTGAACCCTGGACCCTTAGGTTAAAAGCCTAATGCTCTACCGACTGAGCTATCCGGGCTCACACGAGCCTGCAAAACCTCACACGATGCACAACTATACATTGACTCATGTCCTTTACTGTTGTGCAATCGCTGCATGGGGCCGTTACTAATAAAACGTCGCCTAAATGCTGCCTACAAGCCTATCGCGCTAAGCTCGTAACACACTATCGAAGACTGCTGGCACACGATGCAACAACAAATTGCACCAGTTGTTACGTCTCATACGTTGGAGCAGAGAATTTACGTGTTTTGTCGACAATCACTGGGCAATTGGAAAATTCACAAGCATTTCGAATGCAATGTTTTCCACGTTTTCGCTCATTTCACGATTCCGTTGAAGACGTTCTTCACCACCTGACACAGAAAAAGGAATGCAGTCGGTAGGATACTTTTAATTCTTTTGCTTCTAAGGGAGTTAGTTGTCTAGTGAGTTCCTCTTATGGCATGCACTAGACAACCACAACAGCTACAGGAGAGAGTCATTTTTGTTGCCAGCGGTAGTTGCATTATCACAAACGCAGGGTAATTCCATTGGCGTCGCATCAAAACGAATACCTGCCGAAACCCGGGATCGAACCAGGGACCTTTAGATCTTCAGTCTAACGCTCTCCCAACTGAGCTATTTCGGCCGACGTTGAAAGCCGCCATTCGCATGTGTTCGTTAACCTCTGCCTCGTTGCCAATTTCACAGTCACCTTCGTCTGATAAGACACAGGGACGCTGAAAGGCGAGCAGCCAATGCAGTGAAGTTCCACACACATTTCTTCTGCTTCCGTCATCGTAACAAGCAAACATGTCGACTCGATTCGTGTAATATTGACTTCGCTGACTTGACGTGACGCCACGCTGACGCTAGAAAACCCGTGCTATATCGAAGCCAGGGGCAACTCGTGTGCAGAGAACGAGACACAAGAAGGAGTGAGCCTCTCCACCATATGAGAGGCAGTATCTAGCAGATACACACGGTAAAACATTCAACTTGCGTTAGCTCATAAATTGCTACACGTCATCGTCTGCAAGCTAAACTGGACACATCTGCACTGCCCAGTGAGGCACCACTTGTACTAACACCTGGTGGACGGCTGTGAGACGAGGAGATGAGCTGCGGCTTCTGGGCGCGACTGTAACGCTGCGCCCTGGATCAAATAACACTGCACATTGCTGGTGACCCACGTGTTTAGTAGTGACACAACTGCTAGGATGCAGCTGAACGTCCGCCCTTTGAGAGCGAGAAAATTTGCGCAGTCGGCAGGACTCGAACCTACGCTCCCAGAGGGAATCTGATTTCAAGTCAGACGCCTTAACCACTCGGCCACGACTGCCGGTGGCGGAAGCGACTCCCGACAAGTGAAACCGCCATCCTTAGACGCAATCTGATGGCAGAAGACGGCGTTGCCTCGCTCTTTCCTGTAGGGTTTCCATTAGCCGTTAAGAAAGTGTATTAATTTTCGCCTAGACAGGGACTTGAACCCAGGACCGTTTGGTGGAAAACCTAACGCTCTACCGACTCAGCTATGCGGGCCCACGCACGAGCATTATCGTACAGCTGCGTGGTGTGCGAGTGATTCGCATTTCGTAATTACTGGCTTATGGCTCCAATGGCGACTTCACCGACTTCCCACTGACGCACCGCTGACGCTAGTTTTCTGTCGTCTTAAAACGATGGACATACCTACAAGCAGCTGCGAGATCTTAAGAAAAGAAACGCTGCACCACTGCTTTTGCCGCACTCGAATGATTGAAATTGCGATTCTTAAAAAGAAAATGAAATGTTCGCTCTGTCCAACACTTTCGAGCACATCTGTGTACTCACGATATCAGCGACGGCTTTCTGCAGTCCCAGCGTCAGTGCGAGGTGAACCGATAGCCACAGTAAGCAGCGGTCGTCGCGAAAACTCAGTATTCTTAAAACGGAAATTTTCGTCTTGTTGAGAATGGCGTCACTGGTTTGCACCCGCATTCGCCCAAGCATGTCACATGTGTGCGAAAATGTTTGCTCCTCTTTACGTAAAACCGCACGCAGCCGGTAGGATTCGAACCTACGCTCCCAGGGGGAATCTGATTTCGAGTCAGACGCCTTAACCACTCGGCCACGACTGCCGTTAGCGCGGTGCTCTCCCGACACATACAACTGCTACCGTTTCAAGCACTGTGGTGTCAGAAAACGGCGTAGCTGCATTATTTTCCGTAGCGTTTCCACCGCTACCAGACGAATCGCTACCAAAGTATTAAAATTTCCGCCCGGACAGGGACTTGAACCCTGGACCCTTAGGTTAAAAGCCTAATGCTCTACCGACTGAGCTATCCGGGCTCACACGAGCCTGCAAAACCTCACACGATGCACAACTATACATTGACTCATGTCCTTTACTGTTGTGCAATCGCTGCATGGGGCCGTTACTAATAAAACGTCGCCTAAATGCTGCCTACAAGCCTATCGCGCTAAGCTCGTAACACACTATCGAAGACTGCTGGCACACGATGCAACAACAAATTGCACCAGTTGTTACGTCTCATACGTTGGAGCAGAGAATTTACGTGTTTTGTCGACAATCACTGGGCAATTGGAAAATTCACAAGCATTTCGAATGCAATGTTTTCCACGTTTTCGCTCATTTCACGATTCCGTTGAAGACGTTCTTCACCACCTGACACAGAAAAAGGAATGCAGTCGGTAGGATATTTTTAATTCTTTTGCTTCTAAGGGAGTTAGTTGTCTAGTGAGTTCCTCTTATGGCATGCACTAGACAACCACAACAGCTACAGGAGAGAGTCATTTTTGTTGCCAGCGGTAGTTGCATTATCACAAACGCAGGGTAATTCCATTGGCGTCGCATCAAAACGAATACCTGCCGAAACCCGGGATCGAACCAGGGACCTTTAGATCTTCAGTCTAACGCTCTCCCAACTGAGCTATTTCGGCCGACGTTGAAAGCCGCCATTCGCATGTGTTCGTTAACCTCTGCCTCGTTGCCAATTTCACAGTCACCTTCGTCTGATAAGACACAGGGACGCTGAAAGGCGAGCAGCCAATGCAGTGAAGTTCCACACACATTTCTTCTGCTTCCGTCATCGTAACAAGCAAACATGTCGACTCGATTCGTGTAATATTGACTTCGCTGACTTGACGTGACGCCACGCTGACGCTAGAAAACCCGTGCTATATCGAAGCCAGGGGCAACTCGTGTGCAGAGAACGAGACACAAGAAGGAGTGAGCCTCTCCACCATATGAGAGGCAGTATGTAGCAGATACACACGGTAAAAATTTAACTTGCGTTAGCTCATAAATTGCTACACGTCATCGTCTGCAAGCTAAACTGGACACATCTGCACTGCCCAGTGAGGCACCACTTGTACTAACACCTGGTGGACGGCTGTGAGACGAGGAGATGAGCTGCGGCTTCTGGGCGCGACTGTAACGCTGCGCCCTGGATCAAATAACACTGCACATTGCTGGTGACCCACGTGTTTAGTAGTGACACAACTGCTAGGATGCAGCTGAACGTCCGCCCTTTGAGAGCGAGAAAATTTGCGCAGTCGGCAGGACTCGAACCTACGCTCCCAGAGGGAATCTGATTTCAAGTCAGACGCCTTAACCACTCGGCCACGACTGCCGTTAGCGCGGTGCTCTCCCGACACATACAACTGCTACCGTTTCAAGCACTGTGGTGTCAGAAAACGGCGTAGCTGCATTATTTTCCGTAGCGTTTCCACCGCTACCAGACGAATCGCTACCAAAGTATTAAAATTTCCGCCCGGACAGGGACTTGAACCCTGGACCCTTAGGTTAAAAGCCTAATGCTCTACCGACTGAGCTATCCGGGCTCACACGAGCCTGCAAAACCTCACACGATGCACAACTATACATTGACTCATGTCCTTAACTGTTGTGCAATCGCTGCATGGGGCCGTTACTAATAAAACGTCGCCTAAATGCTGCCTACAAGCCTATCGCGCTAAGCTCGTAACACACTATCGAAGACTGCTGGCACACGATGCAACAACAAATTGCACCAGTTGTTACGTCTCATACGTTGGAGCAGAGAATTTACGTGTTTTGTCGACAATCACTGGGCAATTGGAAAATTCACAAGCATTTCGAATGCAATGTTTTCCACGTTTTCGCTCATTTCACGATTCCGTTGAAGACGTTCTTCACCACCTGACACAGAAAAAGGAATGCAGTCGGTAGGATATTTTTAATTCTTTTGCTTCTAAGGGAGTTAGTTGTCTAGTGAGTTCCTCTTATGGCATGCACTAGACAACCACAACAGCTACAGGAGAGAGTCATTTTTGTTGCCAGCGGTAGTTGCATTATCACAAACGCAGGGTAATTCCATTGGCGTCGCATCAAAACGAATACCTGCCGAAACCCGGGATCGAACCAGGGATCTTTAGATCTTCAGTCTAACGCTCTCCCAACTGAGCTATTTCGGCCGACGTTGAAAGCCGCCATTCGCATGTGTTCGTTAACCTCTGCCTCGTTGCCAATTTCACAGTCACCTTCGTCTGATAAGACACAGGGACGCTGAAAGGCGAGCAGCCAATGCAGTGAAGTTCCACACACATTTCTTCTGCTTCCGTCATCGTAACAAGCAAACATGTCGACTCGATTCGTGTAATATTGACTTCGCTGACTTGACGTGACGCCACGCTGACGCTAGAAAACCCGTGCTATATCGAAGCCAGGGGCAACTCGTGTGCAGAGAACGAGACACAAGAAGGAGTGAGCCTCTCCACCATATGAGAGGCAGTATCTAGCAGATACACACGGTAAAACATTCAACTTGCGTTAGCTCATAAATTGCTACACGTCATCGTCTGCAAGCTAAACTGGACACATCTGCACTGCCCAGTGAGGCACCACTTGTACTAACACCTGGTGGACGGCTGTGAGACGAGGAGATGAGCTGCGGCTTCTGGGCGCGACTGTAACGCTGCGCCCTGGATCAAATAACACTGCACATTGCTGGTGACCCACGTGTTTAGTAGTGACACAACTGCTAGGATGCAGCTGAACGTCCGCCCTTTGAGAGCGAGAAAATTTGCGCAGTCGGCAGGACTCGAACCTACGCTCCCAGAGGGAATCTGATTTCAAGTCAAACGCCTTAACCACTCGGCCACGACTGCCGGTGGCGGAAGCGACTCCCGACAAGTGAAACCGCCATCCTTAGACGCAATCTGATGGCAGAAGACGGCGTTGCCTCGCTCTTTCCTGTAGGGTTTCCATTAGCCGTTAAGAAAGTGTATTAATTTTCGCCTAGACAGGGACTTGAACCCAGGACCGTTTGGTGGAAAACCTAACGCTCTACCGACTCAGCTATGCGGGCCCACGCACGAGCATTATCGTACAGCTGCGTGGTGTGCGAGTGATTCGCATTTCGTAATTACTGGCTTATGGCTCCAATGGCGACTTCACCGACTTCCCACTGACGCACCGCTGACGCTAGTTTTCTGTCGTCTTAAAACGATGGACATACCTACAAGCAGCTGCGAGATCTTAAGAAAAGAAACGCTGCACCACTGCTTTTGCCGCACTCGAATGATTGAAATTGCGATTCTTAAAAAGAAAATGAAATGTTCGCTCTGTCCAACACTTTCGAGCACATCTGTGTACTCACGATATCAGCGACGGCTTTCTGCAGTCCCAGCGTCAGTGCGAGGTGAACCGATAGCCACAGTAAGCAGCGGTCGTCGCGAAAACTCAGTATTCTTAAAACGGAAATTTTCGTCTTGTTGAGAATGGCGTCACTGGTTTGCACCCGCATTCGCCCAAGCATGTCACATGTGTGCGAAAATGTTTGCTCCTCTTTACGTAAAACCGCACGCAGCCGGTAGGATTCGAACCTACGCTCCCAGGGGGAATCTGATTTCGAGTCAGACGCCTTAACCACTCGGCCACGACTGCCGTTAGCGCGGTGCTCTCCCGACACATACAACTGCTACCGTTTCAAGCACTGTGGTGTCAGAAAACGGCGTAGCTGCATTATTTTCCGTAGCGTTTCCACCGCTACCAGACGAATCGCTACCAAAGTATTAAAATTTCCGCCCGGACAGGGACTTGAACCCTGGACCCTTAGGTTAAAAGCCTAATGCTCTACCGACTGAGCTATCCGGGCTCACACGAGCCTGCAAAACCTCACACGATGCACAACTATACATTGACTCATGTCCTTTACTGTTGTGCAATCGCTGCATGGGGCCGTTACTAATAAAACGTCGCCTAAATGCTGCCTACAAGCCTATCGCGCTAAGCTCGTAACACACTATCGAAGACTGCTGGCACACGATGCAACAACAAATTGCACCAGTTGTTACGTCTCATACGTTGGAGCAGAGAATTTACGTGTTTTGTCGACAATCACTGGGCAATTGGAAAATTCACAAGCATTTCGAATGCAATGTTTTCCACGTTTTCGCTCATTTCACGATTCCGTTGAAGACGTTCTTCACCACCTGACACAGAAAAAGGAATGCAGTCGGTAGGATATTTTTAATTCTTTTGCTTCTAAGGGAGTTAGTTGTCTAGTGAGTTCCTCTTATGGCATGCACTAGACAACCACAACAGCTACAGGAGAGAGTCATTTTTGTTGCCAGCGGTAGTTGCATTATCACAAACGCAGGGTAATTCCATTGGCGTCGCATCAAAACGAATACCTGCCGAAACCCGGGATCGAACCAGGGACCTTTAGATCTTCAGTCTAACGCTCTCCCAACTGAGCTATTTCGGCCGACGTTGAAAGCCGCCATTCGCATGTGTTCGTTAACCTCTGCCTCGTTGCCAATTTCACAGTCACCTTCGTCTGATAAGACACAGGGACGCTGAAAGGCGAGCAGCCAATGCAGTGAAGTTCCACACACATTTCTTCTGCTTCCGTCATCGTAACAAGCAAACATGTCGACTCGATTCGTGTAATATTGACTTCGCTGACTTGACGTGACGCCACGCTGACGCTAGAAAACCCGTGCTATATCGAAGCCAGGGGCAACTCGTGTGCAGAGAACGAGACACAAGAAGGAGTGAGCCTCTCCACCATATGAGAGGCAGTATGTAGCAGATACACACGGTAAAAATTTAACTTGCGTTAGCTCATAAATTGCTACACGTCATCGTCTGCAAGCTAAACTGGACACATCTGCACTGCCCAGTGAGGCACCACTTGTACTAACACCTGGTGGACGGCTGTGAGACGAGGAGATGAGCTGCGGCTTCTGGGCGCGACTGTAACGCTGCGCCCTGGATCAAATAACACTGCACATTGCTGGTGACCCACGTGTTTAGTAGTGACACAACTGCTAGGATGCAGCTGAACGTCCGCCCTTTGAGAGCGAGAAAATTTGCGCAGTCGGCAGGACTCGAACCTACGCTCCCAGAGGGAATCTGATTTCAAGTCAGACGCCTTAACCACTCGGCCACGACTGCCGTTAGCGCGGTGCTCTCCCGACACATACAACTGCTACCGTTTCAAGCACTGTGGTGTCAGAAAACGGCGTAGCTGCATTATTTTCCGTAGCGTTTCCACCGCTACCAGACGAATCGCTACCAAAGTATTAAAATTTCCGCCCGGACAGGGACTTGAACCCTGGACCCTTAGGTTAAAAGCCTAATGCTCTACCGACTGAGCTATCCGGGCTCACACGAGCCTGCAAAACCTCACACGATGCACAACTATACATTGACTCATGTCCTTAACTGTTGTGCAATCGCTGCATGGGGCCGTTACTAATAAAACGTCGCCTAAATGCTGCCTACAAGCCTATCGCGCTAAGCTCGTAACACACTATCGAAGACTGCTGGCACACGATGCAACAACAAATTGCACCAGTTGTTACGTCTCATACGTTGGAGCAGAGAATTTACGTGTTTTGTCGACAATCACTGGGCAATTGGAAAATTCACAAGCATTTCGAATGCAATGTTTTCCACGTTTTCGCTCATTTCACGATTCCGTTGAAGACGTTCTTCACCACCTGACACAGAAAAAGGAATGCAGTCGGTAGGATATTTTTAATTCTTTTGCTTCTAAGGGAGTTAGTTGTCTAGTGAGTTCCTCTTATGGCATGCACTAGACAACCACAACAGCTACAGGAGAGAGTCATTTTTGTTGCCAGCGGTAGTTGCATTATCACAAACGCAGGGTAATTCCATTGGCGTCGCATCAAAACGAATACCTGCCGAAACCCGGGATCGAACCAGGGATCTTTAGATCTTCAGTCTAACGCTCTCCCAACTGAGCTATTTCGGCCGACGTTGAAAGCCGCCATTCGCATGTGTTCGTTAACCTCTGCCTCGTTGCCAATTTCACAGTCACCTTCGTCTGATAAGACACAGGGACGCTGAAAGGCGAGCAGCCAATGCAGTGAAGTTCCACACACATTTCTTCTGCTTCCGTCATCGTAACAAGCAAACATGTCGACTCGATTCGTGTAATATTGACTTCGCTGACTTGACGTGACGCCACGCTGACGCTAGAAAACCCGTGCTATATCGAAGCCAGGGGCAACTCGTGTGCAGAGAACGAGACACAAGAAGGAGTGAGCCTCTCCACCATATGAGAGGCAGTATCTAGCAGATACACACGGTAAAACATTCAACTTGCGTTAGCTCATAAATTGCTACACGTCATCGTCTGCAAGCTAAACTGGACACATCTGCACTGCCCAGTGAGGCACCACTTGTACTAACACCTGGTGGACGGCTGTGAGACGAGGAGATGAGCTGCGGCTTCTGGGCGCGACTGTAACGCTGCGCCCTGGATCAAATAACACTGCACATTGCTGGTGACCCACGTGTTTAGTAGTGACACAACTGCTAGGATGCAGCTGAACGTCCGCCCTTTGAGAGCGAGAAAATTTGCGCAGTCGGCAGGACTCGAACCTACGCTCCCAGAGGGAATCTGATTTCAAGTCAGACGCCTTAACCACTCGGCCACGACTGCCGGTGGCGGAAGCGACTCCCGACAAGTGAAACCGCCATCCTTAGACGCAATCTGATGGCAGAAGACGGCGTTGCCTCGCTCTTTCCTGTAGGGTTTCCATTAGCCGTTAAGAAAGTGTATTAATTTTCGCCTAGACAGGGACTTGAACCCAGGACCGTTTGGTGGAAAACCTAACGCTCTACCGACTCAGCTATGCGGGCCCACGCACGAGCATTATCGTACAGCTGCGTGGTGTGCGAGTGATTCGCATTTCGTAATTACTGGCTTATGGCTCCAATGGCGACTTCACCGACTTCCCACTGACGCACCGCTGACGCTAGTTTTCTGTCGTCTTAAAACGATGGACATACCTACAAGCAGCTGCGAGATCTTAAGAAAAGAAACGCTGCACCACTGCTTTTGCCGCACTCGAATGATTGAAATTGCGATTCTTAAAAAGAAAATGAAATGTTCGCTCTGTCCAACACTTTCGAGCACATCTGTGTACTCACGATATCAGCGACGGCTTTCTGCAGTCCCAGCGTCAGTGCGAGGTGAACCGATAGCCACAGTAAGCAGCGGTCGTCGCGAAAACTCAGTATTCTTAAAACGGAAATTTTCGTCTTGTTGAGAATGGCGTCACTGGTTTGCACCCGCATTCGCCCAAGCATGTCACATGTGTGCGAAAATGTTTGCTCCTCTTTACGTAAAACCGCACGCAGCCGGTAGGATTCGAACCTACGCTCCCAGGGGGAATCTGATTTCGAGTCAGACGCCTTAACCACTCGGCCACGACTGCCGTTAGCGCGGTGCTCTCCCGACACATACAACTGCTACCGTTTCAAGCACTGTGGTGTCAGAAAACGGAGTAGCTGCATTATTTTCCGTAGCGTTTCCACCGCTACCAGACGAATCGCTACCAAAGTATTAAAATTTCCGCCCGGACAGGGACTTGAACCCTGGACCCTTAGGTTAAAAGCCTAATGCTCTACCGACTGAGCTATCCGGGCTCACACGAGCCTGCAAAACCTCACACGATGCACAACTATACATTGACTCATGTCCTTTACTGTTGTGCAATCGCTGCATGGGGCCGTTACTAATAAAACGTCGCCTAAATGCTGCCTACAAGCCTATCGCGCTAAGCTCGTAACACACTATCGAAGACTGCTGGCACACGATGCAACAACAAATTGCACCAGTTGTTACGTCTCATACGTTGGAGCAGAGAATTTACGTGTTTTGTCGACAATCACTGGGCAATTGGAAAATTCACAAGCATTTCGAATGCAATGTTTTCCACGTTTTCGCTCATTTCACGATTCCGTTGAAGACGTTCTTCACCACCTGACACAGAAAAAGGAATGCAGTCGGTAGGATATTTTTAATTCTTTTGCTTCTAAGGGAGTTAGTTGTCTAGTGAGTTCCTCTTATGGCATGCACTAGACAACCACAACAGCTACAGGAGAGAGTCATTTTTGTTGCCAGCGGTAGTTGCATTATCACAAACGCAGGGTAATTCCATTGGCGTCGCATCAAAACGAATACCTGCCGAAACCCGGGATCGAACCAGGGACCTTTAGATCTTCAGTTTAACGCTCTCCCAACTGAGCTATTTCGGCCGACGTTGAAAGCCGCCATTCGCATGTGTTCGTTAACCTCTGCCTCGTTGCCAATTTCACAGTCACCTTCGTCTGATAAGACACAGGGACGCTGAAAGGCGAGCAGCCAATGCAGTGAAGTTCCACACACATTTCTTCTGCTTCCGTCATCGTAACAAGCAAACATGTCGACTCGATTCGTGTAATATTGACTTCGCTGACTTGACGTGACGCCACGCTGACGCTAGAAAACCCGTGCTATATCGAAGCCAGGGGCAACTCGTGTGCAGAGAACGAGACACAAGAAGGAGTGAGCCTCTCCACCATATGAGAGGCAGTATCTAGCAGATACACACGGTAAAACATTCAACTTGCGTTAGCTCATAAATTGCTACACGTCATCGTCTGCAAGCTAAACTGGACACATCTGCACTGCCCAGTGAGGCACCACTTGTACTAACACCTGGTGGACGGCTGTGAGACGAGGAGATGAGCTGCGGCTTCTGGGCGCGACTGTAACGCTGCGCCCTGGATCAAATAACACTGCACATTGCTGGTGACCCACGTGTTTAGTAGTGACACAACTGCTAGGATGCAGCTGAACGTCCGCCCTTTGAGAGCGAGAAAATTTGCGCAGTCGGCAGGACTCGAACCTACGCTCCCAGAGGGAATCTGATTTCAAGTCAGACGCCTTAACCACTCGGCCACGACTGCCGGTGGCGGAAGCGACTCCCGACAAGTGAAACCGCCATCCTTAGACGCAATCTGATGGCAGAAGACGGCGTTGCCTCGCTCTTTCCTGTAGGGTTTCCATTAGCCGTTAAGAAAGTGTATTAATTTTCGCCTAGACAGGGACTTGAACCCAGGACCGTTTGGTGGAAAACCTAACGCTCTACCGACTCAGCTATGCGGGCCCACGCACGAGCATTATCGTACAGCTGCGTGGTGTGCGAGTGATTCGCATTTCGTAATTACTGGCTTATGGCTCCAATGGCGACTTCACCGACTTCCCACTGACGCACCGCTGACGCTAGTTTTCTGTCGTCTTAAAACGATGGACATACCTACAAGCAGCTGCGAGATCTTAAGAAAAGAAACGCTGCACCACTGCTTTTGCCGCACTCGAATGATTGAAATTGCGATTCTTAAAAAGAAAATGAAATGTTCGCTCTGTCCAACACTTTCGAGCACATCTGTGTACTCACGATATCAGCGACGGCTTTCTGCAGTCCCAGCGTCAGTGCGAGGTGAACCGATAGCCACAGTAAGCAGCGGTCGTCGCGAAAACTCAGTATTCTTAAAACGGAAATTTTCGTCTTGTTGAGAATGGCGTCACTGGTTTGCACCCGCATTCGCCCAAGCATGTCACATGTGTGCGAAAATGTTTGCTCCTCTTTACGTAAAACCGCACGCAGCCGGTAGGATTCGAACCTACGCTCCCAGGGGGAATCTGATTTCGAGTCAGACGCCTTAACCACTCGGCCACGACTGCCGTTAGCGCGGTGCTCTCCCGACACATACAACTGCTACCGTTTCAAGCACTGTGGTGTCAGAAAACGGAGTAGCTGCATTATTTTCCGTAGCGTTTCCACCGCTACCAGACGAATCGCTACCAAAGTATTAAAATTTCCGCCCGGACAGGGACTTGAACCCTGGACCCTTAGGTTAAAAGCCTAATGCTCTACCGACTGAGCTATCCGGGCTCACACGAGCCTGCAAAACCTCACACGATGCACAACTATACATTGACTCATGTCCTTTACTGTTGTGCAATCGCTGCATGGGGCCGTTACTAATAAAACGTCGCCTAAATGCTGCCTACAAGCCTATCGCGCTAAGCTCGTAACACACTATCGAAGACTGCTGGCACACGATGCAACAACAAATTGCACCAGTTGTTACGTCTCATACGTTGGAGCAGAGAATTTACGTGTTTTGTCGACAATCACTGGGCAATTGGAAAATTCACAAGCATTTCGAATGCAATGTTTTCCACGTTTTCGCTCATTTCACGATTCCGTTGAAGACGTTCTTCACCACCTGACACAGAAAAAGGAATGCAGTCGGTAGGATATTTTTAATTCTTTTGCTTCTAAGGGAGTTAGTTGTCTAGTGAGTTCCTCTTATGGCATGCACTAGACAACCACAACAGCTACAGGAGAGAGTCATTTTTGTTGCCAGCGGTAGTTGCATTATCACAAACGCAGGGTAATTCCATTGGCGTCGCATCAAAACGAATACCTGCCGAAACCCGGGATCGAACCAGGGACCTTTAGATCTTCAGTTTAACGCTCTCCCAACTGAGCTATTTCGGCCGACGTTGAAAGCCGCCATTCGCATGTGTTCGTTAACCTCTGCCTCGTTGCCAATTTCACAGTCACCTTCGTCTGATAAGACACAGGGACGCTGAAAGGCGAGCAGCCAATGCAGTGAAGTTCCACACACATTTCTTCTGCTTCCGTCATCGTAACAAGCAAACATGTCGACTCGATTCGTGTAATATTGACTTCGCTGACTTGACGTGACGCCACGCTGACGCTAGAAAACCCGTGCTATATCGAAGCCAGGGGCAACTCGTGTGCAGAGAACGAGACACAAGAAGGAGTGAGCCTCTCCACCATATGAGAGGCAGTATCTAGCAGATACACACGGTAAAACATTCAACTTGCGTTAGCTCATAAATTGCTACACGTCATCGTCTGCAAGCTAAACTGGACACATCTGCACTGCCCAGTGAGGCACCACTTGTACTAACACCTGGTGGACGGCTGTGAGACGAGGAGATGAGCTGCGGCTTCTGGGCGCGACTGTAACGCTGCGCCCTGGATCAAATAACACTGCACATTGCTGGTGACCCACGTGTTTAGTAGTGACACAACTGCTAGGATGCAGCTGAACGTCCGCCCTTTGAGAGCGAGAAAATTTGCGCAGTCGGCAGGACTCGAACCTACGCTCCCAGAGGGAATCTGATTTCAAGTCAGACGCCTTAACCACTCGGCCACGACTGCCGGTGGCGGAAGCGACTCCCGACAAGTGAAACCGCCATCCTTAGACGCAATCTGATGGCAGAAGACGGCGTTGCCTCGCTCTTTCCTGTAGGGTTTCCATTAGCCGTTAAGAAAGTGTATTAATTTTCGCCTAGACAGGGACTTGAACCCAGGACCGTTTGGTGGAAAACCTAACGCTCTACCGACTCAGCTATGCGGGCCCACGCACGAGCATTATCGTACAGCTGCGTGGTGTGCGAGTGATTCGCATTTCGTAATTACTGGCTTATGGCTCCAATGGCGACTTCACCGACTTCCCACTGACGCACCGCTGACGCTAGTTTTCTGTCGTCTTAAAACGATGGACATACCTACAAGCAGCTGCGAGATCTTAAGAAAAGAAACGCTGCACCACTGCTTTTGCCGCACTCGAATGATTGAAATTGCGATTCTTAAAAAGAAAATGAAATGTTCGCTCTGTCCAACACTTTCGAGCACATCTGTGTACTCACGATATCAGCGACGGCTTTCTGCAGTCCCAGCGTCAGTGCGAGGTGAACCGATAGCCACAGTAAGCAGCGGTCGTCGCGAAAACTCAGTATTCTTAAAACGGAAATTTTCGTCTTGTTGAGAATGGCGTCACTGGTTTGCACCCGCATTCGCCCAAGCATGTCACATGTGTGCGAAAATGTTTGCTCCTCTTTACGTAAAACCGCACGCAGCCGGTAGGATTCGAACCTACGCTCCCAGGGGGAATCTGATTTCGAGTCAGACGCCTTAACCACTCGGCCACGACTGCCGTTAGCGCGGTGCTCTCCCGACACATACAACTGCTACCGTTTCAAGCACTGTGGTGTCAGAAAACGGCGTAGCTGCATTATTTTCCGTAGCGTTTCCACCGCTACCAGACGAATCGCTACCAAAGTATTAAAATTTCCGCCCGGACAGGGACTTGAACCCTGGACCCTTAGGTTAAAAGCCTAATGCTCTACCGACTGAGCTATCCGGGCTCACACGAGCCTGCAAAACCTCACACGATGCACAACTATACATTGACTCATGTCCTTTACTGTTGTGCAATCGCTGCATGGGGCCGTTACTAATAAAACGTCGCCTAAATGCTGCCTACAAGCCTATCGCGCTAAGCTCGTAACACACTATCGAAGACTGCTGGCACACGATGCAACAACAAATTGCACCAGTTGTTACGTCTCATACGTTGGAGCAGAGAATTTACGTGTTTTGTCGACAATCACTGGGCAATTGGAAAATTCACAAGCATTTCGAATGCAATGTTTTCCACGTTTTCGCTCATTTCACGATTCCGTTGAAGACGTTCTTCACCACCTGACACAGAAAAAGGAATGCAGTCGGTAGGATATTTTTAATTCTTTTGCTTCTAAGGGAGTTAGTTGTCTAGTGAGTTCCTCTTATGGCATGCACTAGACAACCACAACAGCTACAGGAGAGAGTCATTTTTGTTGCCAGCGGTAGTTGCATTATCACAAACGCAGGGTAATTCCATTGGCGTCGCATCAAAACGAATACCTGCCGAAACCCGGGATCGAACCAGGGACCTTTAGATCTTCAGTTTAACGCTCTCCCAACTGAGCTATTTCGGCCGACGTTGAAAGCCGCCATTCGCATGTGTTCGTTAACCTCTGCCTCGTTGCCAATTTCACAGTCACCTTCGTCTGATAAGACACAGGGACGCTGAAAGGCGAGCAGCCAATGCAGTGAAGTTCCACACACATTTCTTCTGCTTCCGTCATCGTAACAAGCAAACATGTCGACTCGATTCGTGTAATATTGACTTCGCTGACTTGACGTGACGCCACGCTGACGCTAGAAAACCCGTGCTATATCGAAGCCAGGGGCAACTCGTGTGCAGAGAACGAGACACAAGAAGGAGTGAGCCTCTCCACCATATGAGAGGCAGTATCTAGCAGATACACACGGTAAAACATTCAACTTGCGTTAGCTCATAAATTGCTACACGTCATCGTCTGCAAGCTAAACTGGACACATCTGCACTGCCCAGTGAGGCACCACTTGTACTAACACCTGGTGGACGGCTGTGAGACGAGGAGATGAGCTGCGGCTTCTGGGCGCGACTGTAACGCTGCGCCCTGGATCAAATAACACTGCACATTGCTGGTGACCCACGTGTTTAGTAGTGACACAACTGCTAGGATGCAGCTGAACGTCCGCCCTTTGAGAGCGAGAAAATTTGCGCAGTCGGCAGGACTCGAACCTACGCTCCCAGAGGGAATCTGATTTCAAGTCAGACGCCTTAACCACTCGGCCACGACTGCCGGTGGCGGAAGCGACTCCCGACAAGTGAAACCGCCATCCTTAGACGCAATCTGATGGCAGAAGACGGCGTTGCCTCGCTCTTTCCTGTAGGGTTTCCATTAGCCGTTAAGAAAGTGTATTAATTTTCGCCTAGACAGGGACTTGAACCCAGGACCGTTTGGTGGAAAACCTAACGCTCTACCGACTCAGCTATGCGGGCCCACGCACGAGCATTATCGTACAGCTGCGTGGTGTGCGAGTGATTCGCATTTCGTAATTACTGGCTTATGGCTCCAATGGCGACTTCACCGACTTCCCACTGACGCACCGCTGACGCTAGTTTTCTGTCGTCTTAAAACGATGGACATACCTACAAGCAGCTGCGAGATCTTAAGAAAAGAAACGCTGCACCACTGCTTTTGCCGCACTCGAATGATTGAAATTGCGATTCTTAAAAAGAAAATGAAATGTTCGCTCTGTCCAACACTTTCGAGCACATCTGTGTACTCACGATATCAGCGACGGCTTTCTGCAGTCCCAGCGTCAGTGCGAGGTGAACCGATAGCCACAGTAAGCAGCGGTCGTCGCGAAAACTCAGTATTCTTAAAACGGAAATTTTCGTCTTGTTGAGAATGGCGTCACTGGTTTGCACCCGCATTCGCCCAAGCATGTCACATGTGTGCGAAAATGTTTGCTCCTCTTTACGTAAAACCGCACGCAGCCGGTAGGATTCGAACCTACGCTCCCAGGGGGAATCTGATTTCGAGTCAGACGCCTTAACCACTCGGCCACGACTGCCGTTAGCGCGGTGCTCTCCCGACACATACAACTGCTACCGTTTCAAGCACTGTGGTGTCAGAAAACGGCGTAGCTGCATTATTTTCCGTAGCGTTTCCACCGCTACCAGACGAATCGCTACCAAAGTATTAAAATTTCCGCCCGGACAGGGACTTGAACCCTGGACCCTTAGGTTAAAAGCCTAATGCTCTACCGACTGAGCTATCCGGGCTCACACGAGCCTGCAAAACCTCACACGATGCACAACTATACATTGACTCATGTCCTTTACTGTTGTGCAATCGCTGCATGGGGCCGTTACTAATAAAACGTCGCCTAAATGCTGCCTACAAGCCTATCGCGCTAAGCTCGTAACACACTATCGAAGACTGCTGGCACACGATGCAACAACAAATTGCACCAGTTGTTACGTCTCATACGTTGGAGCAGAGAATTTACGTGTTTTGTCGACAATCACTGGGCAATTGGAAAATTCACAAGCATTTCGAATGCAATGTTTTCCACGTTTTCGCTCATTTCACGATTCCGTTGAAGACGTTCTTCACCACCTGACACAGAAAAAGGAATGCAGTCGGTAGGATATTTTTAATTCTTTTGCTTCTAAGGGAGTTAGTTGTCTAGTGAGTTCCTCTTATGGCATGCACTAGACAACCACAACAGCTACAGGAGAGAGTCATTTTTGTTGCCAGCGGTAGTTGCATTATCACAAACGCAGGGTAATTCCATTGGCGTCGCATCAAAACGAATACCTGCCGAAACCCGGGATCGAACCAGGGACCTTTAGATCTTCAGTTTAACGCTCTCCCAACTGAGCTATTTCGGCCGACGTTGAAAGCCGCCATTCGCATGTGTTCGTTAACCTCTGCCTCGTTGCCAATTTCACAGTCACCTTCGTCTGATAAGACACAGGGACGCTGAAAGGCGAGCAGCCAATGCAGTGAAGTTCCACACACATTTCTTCTGCTTCCGTCATCGTAACAAGCAAACATGTCGACTCGATTCGTGTAATATTGACTTCGCTGACTTGACGTGACGCCACGCTGACGCTAGAAAACCCGTGCTATATCGAAGCCAGGGGCAACTCGTGTGCAGAGAACGAGACACAAGAAGGAGTGAGCCTCTCCACCATATGAGAGGCAGTATCTAGCAGATACACACGGTAAAACATTCAACTTGCGTTAGCTCATAAATTGCTACACGTCATCGTCTGCAAGCTAAACTGGACACATCTGCACTGCCCAGTGAGGCACCACTTGTACTAACACCTGGTGGACGGCTGTGAGACGAGGAGATGAGCTGCGGCTTCTGGGCGCGACTGTAACGCTGCGCCCTGGATCAAATAACACTGCACATTGCTGGTGACCCACGTGTTTAGTAGTGACACAACTGCTAGGATGCAGCTGAACGTCCGCCCTTTGAGAGCGAGAAAATTTGCGCAGTCGGCAGGACTCGAACCTACGCTCCCAGAGGGAATCTGATTTCAAGTCAGACGCCTTAACCACTCGGCCACGACTGCCGGTGGCGGAAGCGACTCCCGACAAGTGAAACCGCCATCCTTAGACGCAATCTGATGGCAGAAGACGGCGTTGCCTCGCTCTTTCCTGTAGGGTTTCCATTAGCCGTTAAGAAAGTGTATTAATTTTCGCCTAGACAGGGACTTGAACCCAGGACCGTTTGGTGGAAAACCTAACGCTCTACCGACTCAGCTATGCGGGCCCACGCACGAGCATTATCGTACAGCTGCGTGGTGTGCGAGTGATTCGCATTTCGTAATTACTGGCTTATGGCTCCAATGGCGACTTCACCGACTTCCCACTGACGCACCGCTGACGCTAGTTTTCTGTCGTCTTAAAACGATGGACATACCTACAAGCAGCTGCGAGATCTTAAGAAAAGAAACGCTGCACCACTGCTTTTGCCGCACTCGAATGATTGAAATTGCGATTCTTAAAAAGAAAATGAAATGTTCGCTCTGTCCAACACTTTCGAGCACATCTGTGTACTCACGATATCAGCGACGGCTTTCTGCAGTCCCAGCGTCAGTGCGAGGTGAACCGATAGCCACAGTAAGCAGCGGTCGTCGCGAAAACTCAGTATTCTTAAAACGGAAATTTTCGTCTTGTTGAGAATGGCGTCACTGGTTTGCACCCGCATTCGCCCAAGCATGTCACATGTGTGCGAAAATGTTTGCTCCTCTTTACGTAAAACCGCACGCAGCCGGTAGGATTCGAACCTACGCTCCCAGGGGGAATCTGATTTCGAGTCAGACGCCTTAACCACTCGGCCACGACTGCCGTTAGCGCGGTGCTCTCCCGACACATACAACTGCTACCGTTTCAAGCACTGTGGTGTCAGAAAACGGCGTAGCTGCATTATTTTCCGTAGCGTTTCCACCGCTACCAGACGAATCGCTACCAAAGTATTAAAATTTCCGCCCGGACAGGGACTTGAACCCTGGACCCTTAGGTTAAAAGCCTAATGCTCTACCGACTGAGCTATCCGGGCTCACACGAGCCTGCAAAACCTCACACGATGCACAACTATACATTGACTCATGTCCTTTACTGTTGTGCAATCGCTGCATGGGGCCGTTACTAATAAAACGTCGCCTAAATGCTGCCTACAAGCCTATCGCGCTAAGCTCGTAACACACTATCGAAGACTGCTGGCACACGATGCAACAACAAATTGCACCAGTTGTTACGTCTCATACGTTGGAGCAGAGAATTTACGTGTTTTGTCGACAATCACTGGGCAATTGGAAAATTCACAAGCATTTCGAATGCAATGTTTTCCACGTTTTCGCTCATTTCACGATTCCGTTGAAGACGTTCTTCACCACCTGACACAGAAAAAGGAATGCAGTCGGTAGGATATTTTTAATTCTTTTGCTTCTAAGGGAGTTAGTTGTCTAGTGAGTTCCTCTTATGGCATGCACTAGACAACCACAACAGCTACAGGAGAGAGTCATTTTTGTTGCCAGCGGTAGTTGCATTATCACAAACGCAGGGTAATTCCATTGGCGTCGCATCAAAACGAATACCTGCCGAAACCCGGGATCGAACCAGGGACCTTTAGATCTTCAGTTTAACGCTCTCCCAACTGAGCTATTTCGGCCGACGTTGAAAGCCGCCATTCGCATGTGTTCGTTAACCTCTGCCTCGTTGCCAATTTCACAGTCACCTTCGTCTGATAAGACACAGGGACGCTGAAAGGCGAGCAGCCAATGCAGTGAAGTTCCACACACATTTCTTCTGCTTCCGTCATCGTAACAAGCAAACATGTCGACTCGATTCGTGTAATATTGACTTCGCTGACTTGACGTGACGCCACGCTGACGCTAGAAAACCCGTGCTATATCGAAGCCAGGGGCAACTCGTGTGCAGAGAACGAGACACAAGAAGGAGTGAGCCTCTCCACCATATGAGAGGCAGTATCTAGCAGATACACACGGTAAAACATTCAACTTGCGTTAGCTCATAAATTGCTACACGTCATCGTCTGCAAGCTAAACTGGACACATCTGCACTGCCCAGTGAGGCACCACTTGTACTAACACCTGGTGGACGGCTGTGAGACGAGGAGATGAGCTGCGGCTTCTGGGCGCGACTGTAACGCTGCGCCCTGGATCAAATAACACTGCACATTGCTGGTGACCCACGTGTTTAGTAGTGACACAACTGCTAGGATGCAGCTGAACGTCCGCCCTTTGAGAGCGAGAAAATTTGCGCAGTCGGCAGGACTCGAACCTACGCTCCCAGAGGGAATCTGATTTCAAGTCAGACGCCTTAACCACTCGGCCACGACTGCCGGTGGCGGAAGCGACTCCCGACAAGTGAAACCGCCATCCTTAGACGCAATCTGATGGCAGAAGACGGCGTTGCCTCGCTCTTTCCTGTAGGGTTTCCATTAGCCGTTAAGAAAGTGTATTAATTTTCGCCTAGACAGGGACTTGAACCCAGGACCGTTTGGTGGAAAACCTAACGCTCTACCGACTCAGCTATGCGGGCCCACGCACGAGCATTATCGTACAGCTGCGTGGTGTGCGAGTGATTCGCATTTCGTAATTACTGGCTTATGGCTCCAATGGCGACTTCACCGACTTCCCACTGACGCACCGCTGACGCTAGTTTTCTGTCGTCTTAAAACGATGGACATACCTACAAGCAGCTGCGAGATCTTAAGAAAAGAAACGCTGCACCACTGCTTTTGCCGCACTCGAATGATTGAAATTGCGATTCTTAAAAAGAAAATGAAATGTTCGCTCTGTCCAACACTTTCGAGCACATCTGTGTACTCACGATATCAGCGACGGCTTTCTGCAGTCCCAGCGTCAGTGCGAGGTGAACCGATAGCCACAGTAAGCAGCGGTCGTCGCGAAAACTCAGTATTCTTAAAACGGAAATTTTCGTCTTGTTGAGAATGGCGTCACTGGTTTGCACCCGCATTCGCCCAAGCATGTCACATGTGTGCGAAAATGTTTGCTCCTCTTTACGTAAAACCGCACGCAGCCGGTAGGATTCGAACCTACGCTCCCAGGGGGAATCTGATTTCGAGTCAGACGCCTTAACCACTCGGCCACGACTGCCGTTAGCGCGGTGCTCTCCCGACACATACAACTGCTACCGTTTCAAGCACTGTGGTGTCAGAAAACGGCGTAGCTGCATTATTTTCCGTAGCGTTTCCACCGCTACCAGACGAATCGCTACCAAAGTATTAAAATTTCCGCCCGGACAGGGACTTGAACCCTGGACCCTTAGGTTAAAAGCCTAATGCTCTACCGACTGAGCTATCCGGGCTCACACGAGCCTGCAAAACCTCACACGATGCACAACTATACATTGACTCATGTCCTTTACTGTTGTGCAATCGCTGCATGGGGCCGTTACTAATAAAACGTCGCCTAAATGCTGCCTACAAGCCTATCGCGCTAAGCTCGTAACACACTATCGAAGACTGCTGGCACACGATGCAACAACAAATTGCACCAGTTGTTACGTCTCATACGTTGGAGCAGAGAATTTACGTGTTTTGTCGACAATCACTGGGCAATTGGAAAATTCACAAGCATTTCGAATGCAATGTTTTCCACGTTTTCGCTCATTTCACGATTCCGTTGAAGACGTTCTTCACCACCTGACACAGAAAAAGGAATGCAGTCGGTAGGATATTTTTAATTCTTTTGCTTCTAAGGGAGTTAGTTGTCTAGTGAGTTCCTCTTATGGCATGCACTAGACAACCACAACAGCTACAGGAGAGAGTCATTTTTGTTGCCAGCGGTAGTTGCATTATCACAAACGCAGGGTAATTCCATTGGCGTCGGATCAAAACGAATACCTGCCGAAACCCGGGATCGAACCAGGGACCTTTAGATCTTCAGTCTAACGCTCTCCCAACTGAGCTATTTCGGCCGACGTTGAAAGCCGCCATTCGCATGTGTTCGTTAACCTTTGCCTCGTTGCCAATTTCACAGTCACCTTCGTCTGATAAGACACAGGGACGCTGAAAGGCGAGCAGCCAATGCAGTGAAGTTCCACACACATTTCTTCTGCTTCCGTCATCGTAACAAGCAAACATGTCGACTCGATTCGTGTAATATTGACTTCGCTGACTTGACGTGACGCCACGCTGACGCTAGAAAACCCGTGCTATATCGAAGCCAGGGGCAACTCGTGTGCAGAGAACGAGACACAAGAAGGAGTGAGCCTCTCCACCATATGAGAGGCAGTATCTAGCAGATACACACGGTAAAACATTCAACTTGCGTTAGCTCATAAATTGCTACACGTCATCGTCTGCAAGCTAAACTGGACACATCTGCACTGCCCAGTGAGGCACCACTTGTACTAACACCTGGTGGACGGCTGTGAGACGAGGAGATGAGCTGCGGCTTCTGGGCGCGACTGTAACGCTGCGCCCTGGATCAAATAACACTGCACATTGCTGGTGACCCACGTGTTTAGTAGTGACACAACTGCTAGGATGCAGCTGAACGTCCGCCCTTTGAGAGCGAGAAAATTTGCGCAGTCGGCAGGACTCGAACCTACGCTCCCAGAGGGAATCTGATTTCAAGTCAGACGCCTTAACCACTCGGCCACGACTGCCGGTGGCGGAAGCGACTCCCGACAAGTGAAACCGCCATCCTTAGACGCAATCTGATGGCAGAAGACGGCGTTGCCTCGCTCTTTCCTGTAGGGTTTCCATTAGCCGTTAAGAAAGTGTATTAATTTTCGCCTAGACAGGGACTTGAACCCAGGACCGTTTGGTGGAAAACCTAACGCTCTACCGACTCAGCTATGCGGGCCCACGCACGAGCATTATCGTACAGCTGCGTGGTGTGCGAGTGATTCGCATTTCGTAATTACTGGCTTATGGCTCCAATGGCGACTTCACCGACTTCCCACTGACGCACCGCTGACGCTAGTTTTCTGTCGTCTTAAAACGATGGACATACCTACAAGCAGCTGCGAGATCTTAAGAAAAGAAACGCTGCACCACTGCTTTTGCCGCACTCGAATGATTGAAATTGCGATTCTTAAAAAGAAAATGAAATGTTCGCTCTGTCCAACACTTTCGAGCACATCTGTGTACTCACGATATCAGCGACGGCTTTCTGCAGTCCCAGCGTCAGTGCGAGGTGAACCGATAGCCACAGTAAGCAGCGGTCGTCGCGAAAACTCAGTATTCTTAAAACGGAAATTTTCGTCTTGTTGAGAATGGCGTCACTGGTTTGCACCCGCATTCGCCCAAGCATGTCACATGTGTGCGAAAATGTTTGCTCCTCTTTACGTAAAACCGCACGCAGCCGGTAGGATTCGAACCTACGCTCCCAGGGGGAATCTGATTTCGAGTCAGACGCCTTAACCACTCGGCCACGACTGCCGTTAGCGCGGTGCTCTCCCGACACATACAACTGCTACCGTTTCAAGCACTGTGGTGTCAGAAAACGGCGTAGCTGCATTATTTTCCGTAGCGTTTCCACCGCTACCAGACGAATCGCTACCAAAGTATTAAAATTTCCGCCCGGACAGGGACTTGAACCCTGGACCCTTAGGTTAAAAGCCTAATGCTCTACCGACTGAGCTATCCGGGCTCACACGAGCCTGCAAAACCTCACACGATGCACAACTATACATTGACTCATGTCCTTTACTGTTGTGCAATCGCTGCATGGGGCCGTTACTAATAAAACGTCGCCTAAATGCTGCCTACAAGCCTATCGCGCTAAGCTCGTAACACACTATCGAAGACTGCTGGCACACGATGCAACAACAAATTGCACCAGTTGTTACGTCTCATACGTTGGAGCAGAGAATTTACGTGTTTTGTCGACAATCACTGGGCAATTGGAAAATTCACAAGCATTTCGAATGCAATGTTTTCCACGTTTTCGCTCATTTCACGATTCCGTTGAAGACGTTCTTCACCACCTGACACAGAAAAAGGAATGCAGTCGGTAGGATATTTTTAATTCTTTTGCTTCTAAGGGAGTTAGTTGTCTAGTGAGTTCCTCTTATGGCATGCACTAGACAACCACAACAGCTACAGGAGAGAGTCATTTTTGTTGCCAGCGGTAGTTGCATTATCACAAACGCAGGGTAATTCCATTGGCGTCGCATCAAAACGAATACCTGCCGAAACCCGGGATCGAACCAGGGACCTTTAGATCTTCAGTCTAACGCTCTCCCAACTGAGCTATTTCGGCCGACGTTGAAAGCCGCCATTCGCATGTGTTCGTTAACCTCTGCCTCGTTGCCAATTTCACAGTCACCTTCGTCTGATAAGACACAGGGACGCTGAAAGGCGAGCAGCCAATGCAGTGAAGTTCCACACACATTTCTTCTGCTTCCGTCATCGTAACAAGCAAACATGTCGACTCGATTCGTGTAATATTGACTTCGCTGACTTGACGTGACGCCACGCTGACGCTAGAAAACCCGTGCTATATCGAAGCCAGGGGCAACTCGTGTGCAGAGAACGAGACACAAGAAGGAGTGAGCCTCTCCACCATATGAGAGGCAGTATCTAGCAGATACACACGGTAAAACATTCAACTGGCGTTAGCTCATAAATTGCTACACGTCATCGTCTGCAAGCTAAACTGGACACATCTGCACTGCCCAGTGAGGCACCACTTGTACTAACACCTGGTGGACGGCTGTGAGACGAGGAGATGAGCTGCGGCTTCTGGGCGCGACTGTAACGCTGCGCCCTGGATCAAATAACACTGCACATTGCTGGTGACCCACGTGTTTAGTAGTGACACAACTGCTAGGATGCAGCTGAACGTCCGCCCTTTGAGAGCGAGAAAATTTGCGCAGTCGGCAGGACTCGAACCTACGCTCCCAGAGGGAATCTGATTTCAAGTCAGACGCCTTAACCACTCGGCCACGACTGCCGGTGGCGGAAGCGACTCCCGACAAGTGAAACCGCCATCCTTAGACGCAATCTGATGGCAGAAGACGGCGTTGCCTCGCTCTTTCCTGTAGGGTTTCCATTAGCCGTTAAGAAAGTGTATTAATTTTCGCCTAGACAGGGACTTGAACCCAGGACCGTTTGGTGGAAAACCTAACGCTCTACCGACTCAGCTATGCGGGCCCACGCACGAGCATTATCGTACAGCTGCGTGGTGTGCGAGTGATTCGCATTTCGTAATTACTGGCTTATGGCTCCAATGGCGACTTCACCGACTTCCCACTGACGCACCGCTGACGCTAGTTTTCTGTCGTCTTAAAACGATGGACATACCTACAAGCAGCTGCGAGATCTTAAGAAAAGAAACGCTGCACCACTGCTTTTGCCGCACTCGAATGATTGAAATTGCGATTCTTAAAAAGAAAATGAAATGTTCGCTCTGTCCAACACTTTCGAGCACATCTGTGTACTCACGATATCAGCGACGGCTTTCTGCAGTCCCAGCGTCAGTGCGAGGTGAACCGATAGCCACAGTAAGCAGCGGTCGTCGCGAAAACTCAGTATTCTTAAAACGGAAATTTTCGTCTTGTTGAGAATGGCGTCACTGGTTTGCACCCGCATTCGCCCAAGCATGTCACATGTGTGCGAAAATGTTTGCTCCTCTTTACGTAAAACCGCACGCAGCCGGTAGGATTCGAACCTACGCTCCCAGGGGGAATCTGATTTCGAGTCAGACGCCTTAACCACTCGGCCACGACTGCCGTTAGCGCGGTGCTCTCCCGACACATACAACTGCTACCGTTTCAAGCACTGTGGTGTCAGAAAACGGCGTAGCTGCATTATTTTCCGTAGCGTTTCCACCGCTACCAGACGAATCGCTACCAAAGTATTAAAATTTCCGCCCGGACAGGGACTTGAACCCTGGACCCTTAGGTTAAAAGCCTAATGCTCTACCGACTGAGCTATCCGGGCTCACACGAGCCTGCAAAACCTCACACGATGCACAACTATACATTGACTCATGTCCTTTACTGTTGTGCAATCGCTGCATGGGGCCGTTACTAATAAAACGTCGCCTAAATGCTGCCTACAAGCCTATCGCGCTAAGCTCGTAACACACTATCGAAGACTGCTGGCACACGATGCAACAACAAATTGCACCAGTTGTTACGTCTCATACGTTGGAGCAGAGAATTTACGTGTTTTGTCGACAATCACTGGGCAATTGGAAAATTCACAAGCATTTCGAATGCAATGTTTTCCACGTTTTCGCTCATTTCACGATTCCGTTGAAGACGTTCTTCACCACCTGACACAGAAAAAGGAATGCAGTCGGTAGGATATTTTTAATTCTTTTGCTTCTAAGGGAGTTAGTTGTCTAGTGAGTTCCTCTTATGGCATGCACTAGACAACCACAACAGCTACAGGAGAGAGTCATTTTTGTTGCCAGCGGTAGTTGCATTATCACAAACGCAGGGTAATTCCATTGGCGTCGCATCAAAACGAATACCTGCCGAAACCCGGGATCGAACCAGGGACCTTTAGATCTTCAGTTTAACGCTCTCCCAACTGAGCTATTTCGGCCGACGTTGAAAGCCGCCATTCGCATGTGTTCGTTAACCTCTGCCTCGTTGCCAATTTCACAGTCACCTTCGTCTGATAAGACACAGGGACGCTGAAAGGCGAGCAGCCAATGCAGTGAAGTTCCACACACATTTCTTCTGCTTCCGTCATCGTAACAAGCAAACATGTCGACTCGATTCGTGTAATATTGACTTCGCTGACTTGACGTGACGCCACGCTGACGCTAGAAAACCCGTGCTATATCGAAGCCAGGGGCAACTCGTGTGCAGAGAACGAGACACAAGAAGGAGTGAGCCTCTCCACCATATGAGAGGCAGTATCTAGCAGATACACACGGTAAAACATTCAACTTGCGTTAGCTCATAAATTGCTACACGTCATCGTCTGCAAGCTAAACTGGACACATCTGCACTGCCCAGTGAGGCACCACTTGTACTAACACCTGGTGGACGGCTGTGAGACGAGGAGATGAGCTGCGGCTTCTGGGCGCGACTGTAACGCTGCGCCCTGGATCAAATAACACTGCACATTGCTGGTGACCCACGTGTTTAGTAGTGACACAACTGCTAGGATGCAGCTGAACGTCCGCCCTTTGAGAGCGAGAAAATTTGCGCAGTCGGCAGGACTCGAACCTACGCTCCCAGAGGGAATCTGATTTCAAGTCAGACGCCTTAACCACTCGGCCACGACTGCCGGTGGCGGAAGCGACTCCCGACAAGTGAAACCGCCATCCTTAGACGCAATCTGATGGCAGAAGACGGCGTTGCCTCGCTCTTTCCTGTAGGGTTTCCATTAGCCGTTAAGAAAGTGTATTAATTTTCGCCTAGACAGGGACTTGAACCCAGGACCGTTTGGTGGAAAACCTAACGCTCTACCGACTCAGCTATGCGGGCCCACGCACGAGCATTATCGTACAGCTGCGTGGTGTGCGAGTGATTCGCATTTCGTAATTACTGGCTTATGGCTCCAATGGCGACTTCACCGACTTCCCACTGACGCACCGCTGACGCTAGTTTTCTGTCGTCTTAAAACGATGGACATACCTACAAGCAGCTGCGAGATCTTAAGAAAAGAAACGCTGCACCACTGCTTTTGCCGCACTCGAATGATTGAAATTGCGATTCTTAAAAAGAAAATGAAATGTTCGCTCTGTCCAACACTTTCGAGCACATCTGTGTACTCACGATATCAGCGACGGCTTTCTGCAGTCCCAGCGTCAGTGCGAGGTGAACCGATAGCCACAGTAAGCAGCGGTCGTCGCGAAAACTCAGTATTCTTAAAACGGAAATTTTCGTCTTGTTGAGAATGGCGTCACTGGTTTGCACCCGCATTCGCCCAAGCATGTCACATGTGTGCGAAAATGTTTGCTCCTCTTTACGTAAAACCGCACGCAGCCGGTAGGATTCGAACCTACGCTCCCAGGGGGAATCTGATTTCGAGTCAGACGCCTTAACCACTCGGCCACGACTGCCGTTAGCGCGGTGCTCTCCCGACACATACAACTGCTACCGTTTCAAGCACTGTGGTGTCAGAAAACGGCGTAGCTGCATTATTTTCCGTAGCGTTTCCACCGCTACCAGACGAATCGCTACCAAAGTATTAAAATTTCCGCCCGGACAGGGACTTGAACCCTGGACCCTTAGGTTAAAAGCCTAATGCTCTACCGACTGAGCTATCCGGGCTCACACGAGCCTGCAAAACCTCACACGATGCACAACTATACATTGACTCATGTCCTTTACTGTTGTGCAATCGCTGCATGGGGCCGTTACTAATAAAACGTCGCCTAAATGCTGCCTACAAGCCTATCGCGCTAAGCTCGTAACACACTATCGAAGACTGCTGGCACACGATGCAACAACAAATTGCACCAGTTGTTACGTCTCATACGTTGGAGCAGAGAATTTACGTGTTTTGTCGACAATCACTGGGCAATTGGAAAATTCACAAGCATTTCGAATGCAATGTTTTCCACGTTTTCGCTCATTTCACGATTCCGTTGAAGACGTTCTTCACCACCTGACACAGAAAAAGGAATGCAGTCGGTAGGATATTTTTAATTCTTTTGCTTCTAAGGGAGTTAGTTGTCTAGTGAGTTCCTCTTATGGCATGCACTAGACAACCACAACAGCTACAGGAGAGAGTCATTTTTGTTGCCAGCGGTAGTTGCATTATCACAAACGCAGGGTAATTCCATTGGCGTCGCATCAAAACGAATACCTGCCGAAACCCGGGATCGAACCAGGGACCTTTAGATCTTCAGTTTAACGCTCTCCCAACTGAGCTATTTCGGCCGACGTTGAAAGCCGCCATTCGCATGTGTTCGTTAACCTCTGCCTCGTTGCCAATTTCACAGTCACCTTCGTCTGATAAGACACAGGGACGCTGAAAGGCGAGCAGCCAATGCAGTGAAGTTCCACACACATTTCTTCTGCTTCCGTCATCGTAACAAGCAAACATGTCGACTCGATTCGTGTAATATTGACTTCGCTGACTTGACGTGACGCCACGCTGACGCTAGAAAACCCGTGCTATATCGAAGCCAGGGGCAACTCGTGTGCAGAGAACGAGACACAAGAAGGAGTGAGCCTCTCCACCATATGAGAGGCAGTATCTAGCAGATACACACGGTAAAACATTCAACTTGCGTTAGCTCATAAATTGCTACACGTCATCGTCTGCAAGCTAAACTGGACACATCTGCACTGCCCAGTGAGGCACCACTTGTACTAACACCTGGTGGACGGCTGTGAGACGAGGAGATGAGCTGCGGCTTCTGGGCGCGACTGTAACGCTGCGCCCTGGATCAAATAACACTGCACATTGCTGGTGACCCACGTGTTTAGTAGTGACACAACTGCTAGGATGCAGCTGAACGTCCGCCCTTTGAGAGCGAGAAAATTTGCGCAGTCGGCAGGACTCGAACCTACGCTCCCAGAGGGAATCTGATTTCAAGTCAGACGCCTTAACCACTCGGCCACGACTGCCGGTGGCGGAAGCGACTCCCGACAAGTGAAACCGCCATCCTTAGACGCAATCTGATGGCAGAAGACGGCGTTGCCTCGCTCTTTCCTGTAGGGTTTCCATTAGCCGTTAAGAAAGTGTATTAATTTTCGCCTAGACAGGGACTTGAACCCAGGACCGTTTGGTGGAAAACCTAACGCTCTACCGACTCAGCTATGCGGGCCCACGCACGAGCATTATCGTACAGCTGCGTGGTGTGCGAGTGATTCGCATTTCGTAATTACTGGCTTATGGCTCCAATGGCGACTTCACCGACTTCCCACTGACGCACCGCTGACGCTAGTTTTCTGTCGTCTTAAAACGATGGACATACCTACAAGCAGCTGCGAGATCTTAAGAAAAGAAACGCTGCACCACTGCTTTTGCCGCACTCGAATGATTGAAATTGCGATTCTTAAAAAGAAAATGAAATGTTCGCTCTGTCCAACACTTTCGAGCACATCTGTGTACTCACGATATCAGCGACGGCTTTCTGCAGTCCCAGCGTCAGTGCGAGGTGAACCGATAGCCACAGTAAGCAGCGGTCGTCGCGAAAACTCAGTATTCTTAAAACGGAAATTTTCGTCTTGTTGAGAATGGCGTCACTGGTTTGCACCCGCATTCGCCCAAGCATGTCACATGTGTGCGAAAATGTTTGCTCCTCTTTACGTAAAACCGCACGCAGCCGGTAGGATTCGAACCTACGCTCCCAGGGGGAATCTGATTTCGAGTCAGACGCCTTAACCACTCGGCCACGACTGCCGTTAGCGCGGTGCTCTCCCGACACATACAACTGCTACCGTTTCAAGCACTGTGGTGTCAGAAAACGGCGTAGCTGCATTATTTTCCGTAGCGTTTCCACCGCTACCAGACGAATCGCTACCAAAGTATTAAAATTTCCGCCCGGACAGGGACTTGAACCCTGGACCCTTAGGTTAAAAGCCTAATGCTCTACCGACTGAGCTATCCGGGCTCACACGAGCCTGCAAAACCTCACACGATGCACAACTATACATTGACTCATGTCCTTTACTGTTGTGCAATCGCTGCATGGGGCCGTTACTAATAAAACGTCGCCTAAATGCTGCCTACAAGCCTATCGCGCTAAGCTCGTAACACACTATCGAAGACTGCTGGCACACGATGCAACAACAAATTGCACCAGTTGTTACGTCTCATACGTTGGAGCAGAGAATTTACGTGTTTTGTCGACAATCACTGGGCAATTGGAAAATTCACAAGCATTTCGAATGCAATGTTTTCCACGTTTTCGCTCATTTCACGATTCCGTTGAAGACGTTCTTCACCACCTGACACAGAAAAAGGAATGCAGTCGGTAGGATATTTTTAATTCTTTTGCTTCTAAGGGAGTTAGTTGTCTAGTGAGTTCCTCTTATGGCATGCACTAGACAACCACAACAGCTACAGGAGAGAGTCATTTTTGTTGCCAGCGGTAGTTGCATTATCACAAACGCAGGGTAATTCCATTGGCGTCGCATCAAAACGAATACCTGCCGAAACCCGGGATCGAACCAGGGACCTTTAGATCTTCAGTTTAACGCTCTCCCAACTGAGCTATTTCGGCCGACGTTGAAAGCCGCCATTCGCATGTGTTCGTTAACCTCTGCCTCGTTGCCAATTTCACAGTCACCTTCGTCTGATAAGACACAGGGACGCTGAAAGGCGAGCAGCCAATGCAGTGAAGTTCCACACACATTTCTTCTGCTTCCGTCATCGTAACAAGCAAACATGTCGACTCGATTCGTGTAATATTGACTTCGCTGACTTGACGTGACGCCACGCTGACGCTAGAAAACCCGTGCTATATCGAAGCCAGGGGCAACTCGTGTGCAGAGAACGAGACACAAGAAGGAGTGAGCCTCTCCACCATAGCAGTATCTAGCAGATACACACGGTAAAACATTCAACTTGCGATAGCTCATAAATTGCTACAGGTCATCGTCTGCAAGCTGAAATGGACACATCTGCACTGCCCAGTGAGGCACCACTTGTACTAACACCTGGTGGACGGCTGTGAGACGAGGAGATGAGCTGCGGCTTCTGGGCGCGACTGTAACGCTGCGCCCTGGATCAAATAACACTGCACATTGCTGCTGACCCACGTGTTTAGTAGTGACGCAACTGCTAGGATGCAGCTGAACGTCCGCCTTTTGAGAGCGAGAAAATTTGCGCAGTCGGCAGGACTCGAACCTACGCTCCCAGAGGGAATCTGATTTCAAGTCAGACGCCTTAACCACTCGGCCACGACTGCCGGTGGCGGAAGCGACTCCCGACAAGTGAAACAGCCATCTTTAGAAGCAATCTGATGGCAGAAGACGGCGTGGCCTCGCTCTTTCCTGTAGGGTTTCCATTAGCCGTTAAGAAAGTGTATTAATTTCGCCTAGACAGGGACTTGAACCCAGGACCCTTTTGTTGAAAACCTAACGCTCTACCGACTCAGCTATGCGGGCCCACGCACGAGCATTATCGTACAGCTGCGTGGTGTGCGAGCGATTCGCATGTCGTAATTACTGGCTTATGGCTCCAATGGCGACTTCACCGACTTCCCACTGACGCACCGCTGACGCTAGTTTTCTGTCGTCTTAAAACGATGGACATACCTCCAAGCAGCTGCGAGATCTTAAGAAAAGAAACGCTGCACCACTGCTTTTGCCGCACTCGAATGATTGAAATTGCGATTCTTAAAAGAAAATGAAATGTTCGCTCTGTCCAACACTTTCGAGCACATCTGTGTACTCACGATATGAGCGACGGCTTTCTGCAGTCCCAGCGTCAGCGCGAGGTGAACCGATAGCCACAGTAAGCAGCGGTCGTCGCGAAAACTCAGTATTCTTAAAACGGAAATTTTCGTCTTGTTGAGAAAGGCGTCACTGGTTTGCACCCGCATTCGCCCAAGCATGTCACATGTGTGCGAAAATGTTTGCTCCTCTTTACGCAAAACCGCACGCAGCCGGTAGGATTCGAACCTACGCTCCCAGGGGGAATCTGATTTCGAGTCAGACGCCTTAACCACTCGGCCACGACTGCCGGTAGCGCGGTGCTCTCCCGACACATGCAACTGCTACCGTTTCAAGCACTGTGGTGTCAGGGAACGGCGTAGCTGCATTATTTTCCGTAGCGTTTCCACCGCTACCAGACGAATCGCTACCACAGTATTAAAATTTCCGCCCGGACAGGGACTTGAACCCTGGACCCTTAGGTTAAAAGCCTAATGCTCTACCGACTGAGCTATCCGGGCTCACACGAGCCTGCAAAACCTCACACGATGCACAACTATACATTGACTCATGTCCTTTACTGTTGTGCAATCGCTGCATGGGGCCGTTACTAATAAAACGTCGCCTAAATGCTGTCTACAAACTTATCGCGCTAAGCTCGTAACACACTATCGAAGACTGCTGGCACACGATGCAACAACAAATTGCACCAGTTGTTACGTCTCATACGTTGGAGCAGAGAATTTACGTGTTTTGTCGACAATCACTGGGCAATTGGAAAATTCACAAGCATTTCGAATGCAATGTTTTCCACGTTTTCGCTCATTTCACGGTTCCGTTGGAGACGTTCTTCACCTCCGGACACAGAAAAAGGAATGCAGTCGGTAGGATATTTTTAATTCTTTTGCTTCTAAGGGAGTTAGTTGTCTAGTGAGTTCCTCTTATGGCATGCACTAGGCAACCACAACAGCTACAGGAGAGAGTCATTTTTGTTGCCAGCGGTAGTTGCATTATCACAAACGCAGGGTAATTCCGTTGGCGTCGCATCAAAACGAATACCTGCCGAAACCCGGGATCGAACCAGGGACCTTTAGATCTTCAGTCTAACGCTCTCCCAACTGAGCTATTTCGGCCGACGTTGAAAGTTGACATTTGCATGTGTTCGTTAACCTCTGCCTCGTTGCCAATTTCACAGTCACCTTCGTCTGATAAGACACAGGGACGCTGAAAGGCGAGCAGCCGATGCAGTGAAGTTCCACACACATTTCTTCTGCTTCCGTCATCGTAACAAGCAAACATGTCGACTCGATTCGTGTAATATTGACTTCGCTGACTTGACGTGACGCCACGCTGACGCTAGAAAACCCGTGCTATATCGAAGCCAGGGGCAACTCGTGTGCAGAGAACGAGACACAAGAAGGAGTGAGCCTCTCCACCATATGAGAGGCAGTATCTAGCAGATACACACGGTAAAACATTCAACTTGCGATAGCTCATAAATTGCTACAGGTCATCGTCTGCAAGCTGAAATGGACACATCTGCACTGCCCAGTGAGGCACCACTTGTACTAACACCTGGTGGACGGCTGTGAGACGAGGAGATGAGCTGCGGCTTCTGGGCGCGACTGTAACGCTGCGCCCTGGATCAAATAACACTGCACATTGCTGCTGACCCACGTGTTTAGTAGTGACGCAACTGCTAGGATGCAGCTGAACGTCCGCCTTTTGAGAGCGAGAAAATTTGCGCAGTCGGCAGGACTCGAACCTACGCTCCCAGAGGGAATCTGATTTCAAGTCAGACGCCTTAACCACTCGGCCACGACTGCCGGTGGCGGAAGCGACTCCCGACAAGTGAAACAGCCATCTTTAGAAGCAATCTGATGGCAGAAGACGGCGTGGCCTCGCTCTTTCCTGTAGGGTTTCCATTAGCCGTTAAGAAAGTGTATTAATTTCGCCTAGACAGGGACTTGAACCCAGGACCCTTTTGTTGAAAACCTAACGCTCTACCGACTCAGCTATGCGGGCCCACGCACGAGCATTATCGTACAGCTGCGTGGTGTGCGAGCGATTCGCATGTCGTAATTACTGGCTTATGGCTCCAATGGCGACTTCACCGACTTCCCACTGACGCACCGCTGACGCTAGTTTTCTGTCGTCTTAAAACGATGGACATACCTCCAAGCAGCTGCGAGATCTTAAGAAAAGAAACGCTGCACCACTGCTTTTGCCGCACTCGAATGATTGAAATTGCGATTCTTAAAAGAAAATGAAATGTTCGCTCTGTCCAACACTTTCGAGCACATCTGTGTACTCACGATATGAGCGACGGCTTTCTGCAGTCCCAGCGTCAGCGCGAGGTGAACCGATAGCCACAGTAAGCAGCGGTCGTCGCGAAAACTCAGTATTCTTAAAACGGAAATTTTCGTCTTGTTGAGAAAGGCGTCACTGGTTTGCACCCGCATTCGCCCAAGCATGTCACATGTGTGCGAAAATGTTTGCTCCTCTTTACGCAAAACCGCACGCAGCCGGTAGGATTCGAACCTACGCTCCCAGGGGGAATCTGATTTCGAGTCAGACGCCTTAACCACTCGGCCACGACTGCCGGTAGCGCGGTGCTCTCCCGACACATGCAACTGCTAACGTTTCAAGCACTGTGGTGTCAGGGAACGGCGTAGCTGCATTATTTTCCGTAGCGTTTCCACCGCTACCAGACGAATCGCTACCACAGTATTAAAATTTCCGCCCGGACAGGGACTTGAACCCTGGACCCTTAGGTTAAAAGCCTAATGCTCTACCGACTGAGCTATCCGGGCTCACACGAGCCTGCAAAACCTCACACGATGCACAACTATACATTGACTCATGTCCTTTACTGTTGTGCAATCGCTGCATGGGGCCGTTACTAATAAAACGTCGCCTAAATGCTGTCTACAAACTTATCGCGCTAAGCTCGTAACACACTATCGAAGACTGCTGGCACACGATGCAACAACAAATTGCACCAGTTGTTACGTCTCATACGTTGGAGCAGAGAATTTACGTGTTTTGTCGACAATCACTGGGCAATTGGAAAATTCACAAGCATTTCGAATGCAATGTTTTCCACGTTTTCGCTCATTTCACGGTTCCGTTGGAGACGTTCTTCACCTCCGGACACAGAAAAAGGAATGCAGTCGGTAGGATATTTTTAATTCTTTTGCTTCTAAGGGAGTTAGTTGTCTAGTGAGTTCCTCTTATGGCATGCACTAGGCAACCACAACAGCTACAGGAGAGAGTCATTTTTGTTGCCAGCGGTAGTTGCATTATCACAAACGCAGGGTAATTCCGTTGGCGTCGCATCAAAACGAATACCTGCCGAAACCCGGGATCGAACCAGGGACCTTTAGATCTTCAGTCTAACGCTCTCCCAACTGAGCTATTTCGGCCGACGTTGAAAGTTGACATTTGCATGTGTTCGTTAACCTCTGCCTCGTTGCCAATTTCACAGTCACCTTCGTCTGATAAGACACAGGGACGCTGAAAGGCGAGCAGCCGATGCAGTGAAGTTCCACACACATTTCTTCTGCTTCCGTCATCGTAACAAGCAAACATGTCGACTCGATTCGTGTAATATTGACTTCGCTGACTTGACGTGACGCCACGCTGACGCTAGAAAACCAGTGCTATATCGAAGCCAGGGGCAACTCGTGTGCAGAGAACGAGACACAAGAAGGAGTGAGCCTCTCCACCATATGAGAGGCAGTATCTAGCAGATACACACGGTAAAACATTCAACTTGCGATAGCTCATAAATTGCTACAGGTCATCGTCTGCAAGCTGAAATGGACACATCTGCACTGCCCAGTGAGGCACCACTTGTACTAACACCTGGTGGACGGCTGTGAGACGAGGAGATGAGCTGCGGCTTCTGGGCGCGACTGTAACGCTGCGCCCTGGATCAAATAACACTGCACATTGCTGCTGACCCACGTGTTTAGTAGTGACGCAACTGCTAGGATGCAGCTGAACGTCCGCCTTTTGAGAGCGAGAAAATTTGCGCAGTCGGCAGGACTCGAACCTACGCTCCCAGAGGGAATCTGATTTCAAGTCAGACGCCTTAACCACTCGGCCACGACTGCCGGTGGCGGAAGCGACTCCCGACAAGTGAAACAGCCATCTTTAGAAGCAATCTGATGGCAGAAGACGGCGTGGCCTCGCTCTTTCCTGTAGGGTTTCCATTAGCCGTTAAGAAAGTGTATTAATTTCGCCTAGACAGGGACTTGAACCCAGGACCCTTTTGTTGAAAACCTAACGCTCTACCGACTCAGCTATGCGGGCCCACGCACGAGCATTATCGTACAGCTGCGTGGTGTGCGAGCGATTCGCATGTCGTAATTACTGGCTTATGGCTCCAATGGCGACTTCACCGACTTCCCACTGACGCACCGCTGACGCTAGTTTTCTGTCGTCTTAAAACGATGGACATACCTCCAAGCAGCTGCGAGATCTTAAGAAAAGAAACGCTGCACCACTGCTTTTGCCGCACTCGAATGATTGAAATTGCGATTCTTAAAAGAAAATGAAATGTTCGCTCTGTCCAACACTTTCGAGCACATCTGTGTACTCACGATATGAGCGACGGCTTTCTGCAGTCCCAGCGTCAGCGCGAGGTGAACCGATAGCCACAGTAAGCAGCGGTCGTCGCGAAAACTCAGTATTCTTAAAACGGAAATTTTCGTCTTGTTGAGAAAGGCGTCACTGGTTTGCACCCGCATTCGCCCAAGCATGTCACATGTGTGCGAAAATGTTTGCTCCTCTTTACGCAAAACCGCACGCAGCCGGTAGGATTCGAACCTACGCTCCCAGGGGGAATCTGATTTCGAGTCAGACGCCTTAACCACTCGGCCACGACTGCCGGTAGCGCGGTGCTCTCCCGACACATGCAACTGCTAACGTTTCAAGCACTGTGGTGTCAGGGAACGGCGTAGCTGCATTATTTTCCGTAGCGTTTCCACCGCTACCAGACGAATCGCTACCACAGTATTAAAATTTCCGCCCGGACAGGGACTTGAACCCTGGACCCTTAGGTTAAAAGCCTAATGCTCTACCGACTGAGCTATCCGGGCTCACACGAGCCTGCAAAACCTCACACGATGCACAACTATACATTGACTCATGTCCTTTACTGTTGTGCAATCGCTGCATGGGGCCGTTACTAATAAAACGTCGCCTAAATGCTGTCTACAAACTTATCGCGCTAAGCTCGTAACACACTATCGAAGACTGCTGGCACACGATGCAACAACAAATTGCACCAGTTGTTACGTCTCATACGTTGGAGCAGAGAATTTACGTGTTTTGTCGACAATCACTGGGCAATTGGAAAATTCACAAGCATTTCGAATGCAATGTTTTCCACGTTTTCGCTCATTTCACGGTTCCGTTGGAGACGTTCTTCACCTCCGGACACAGAAAAAGGAATGCAGTCGGTAGGATATTTTTAATTCTTTTGCTTCTAAGGGAGTTAGTTGTCTAGTGAGTTCCTCTTATGGCATGCACTAGGCAACCACAACAGCTACAGGAGAGAGTCATTTTTGTTGCCAGCGGTAGTTGCATTATCACAAACGCAGGGTAATTCCGTTGGCGTCGCATCAAAACGAATACCTGCCGAAACCCGGGATCGAACCAGGGACCTTTAGATCTTCAGTCTAACGCTCTCCCAACTGAGCTATTTCGGCCGACGTTGAAAGTTGACATTTGCATGTGTTCGTTAACCTCTGCCTCGTTGCCAATTTCACAGTCACCTTCGTCTGATAAGACACAGGGACGCTGAAAGGCGAGCAGCCGATGCAGTGAAGTTCCACACACATTTCTTCTGCTTCCGTCATCGTAACAAGCAAACATGTCGACTCGATTCGTGTAATATTGACTTCGCTGACTTGACGTGACGCCACGCTGACGCTAGAAAACCAGTGCTATATCGAAGCCAGGGGCAACTCGTGTGCAGAGAACGAGACACAAGAAGGAGTGAGCCTCTCCACCATATGAGAGGCAGTATCTAGCAGATACACACGGTAAAACATTCAACTTGCGATAGCTCATAAATTGCTACAGGTCATCGTCTGCAAGCTGAAATGGACACATCTGCACTGCCCAGTGAGGCACCACTTGTACTAACACCTGGTGGACGGCTGTGAGACGAGGAGATGAGCTGCGGCTTCTGGGCGCGACTGTAACGCTGCGCCCTGGATCAAATAACACTGCACATTGCTGCTGACCCACGTGTTTAGTAGTGACGCAACTGCTAGGATGCAGCTGAACGTCCGCCTTTTGAGAGCGAGAAAATTTGCGCAGTCGGCAGGACTCGAACCTACGCTCCCAGAGGGAATCTGATTTCAAGTCAGACGCCTTAACCACTCGGCCACGACTGCCGGTGGCGGAAGCGACTCCCGACAAGTGAAACAGCCATCTTTAGAAGCAATCTGATGGCAGAAGACGGCGTGGCCTCGCTCTTTCCTGTAGGGTTTCCATTAGCCGTTAAGAAAGTGTATTAATTTCGCCTAGACAGGGACTTGAACCCAGGACCCTTTTGTTGAAAACCTAACGCTCTACCGACTCAGCTATGCGGGCCCACGCACGAGCATTATCGTACAGCTGCGTGGTGTGCGAGCGATTCGCATGTCGTAATTACTGGCTTATGGCTCCAATGGCGACTTCACCGACTTCCCACTGACGCACCGCTGACGCTAGTTTTCTGTCGTCTTAAAACGATGGACATACCTCCAAGCAGCTGCGAGATCTTAAGAAAAGAAACGCTGCACCACTGCTTTTGCCGCACTCGAATGATTGAAATTGCGATTCTTAAAAGAAAATGAAATGTTCGCTCTGTCCAACACTTTCGAGCACATCTGTGTACTCACGATATGAGCGACGGCTTTCTGCAGTCCCAGCGTCAGCGCGAGGTGAACCGATAGCCACAGTAAGCAGCGGTCGTCGCGAAAACTCAGTATTCTTAAAACGGAAATTTTCGTCTTGTTGAGAAAGGCGTCACTGGTTTGCACCCGCATTCGCCCAAGCATGTCACATGTGTGCGAAAATGTTTGCTCCTCTTTACGCAAAACCGCACGCAGCCGGTAGGATTCGAACCTACGCTCCCAGGGGGAATCTGATTTCGAGTCAGACGCCTTAACCACTCGGCCACGACTGCCGGTAGCGCGGTGCTCTCCCGACACATGCAACTGCTAACGTTTCAAGCACTGTGGTGTCAGGGAACGGCGTAGCTGCATTATTTTCCGTAGCGTTTCCACCGCTACCAGACGAATCGCTACCACAGTATTAAAATTTCCGCCCGGACAGGGACTTGAACCCTGGACCCTTAGGTTAAAAGCCTAATGCTCTACCGACTGAGCTATCCGGGCTCACACGAGCCTGCAAAACCTCACACGATGCACAACTATACATTGACTCATGTCCTTTACTGTTGTGCAATCGCTGCATGGGGCCGTTACTAATAAAACGTCGCCTAAATGCTGTCTACAAACTTATCGCGCTAAGCTCGTAACACACTATCGAAGACTGCTGGCACACGATGCAACAACAAATTGCACCAGTTGTTACGTCTCATACGTTGGAGCAGAGAATTTACGTGTTTTGTCGACAATCACTGGGCAATTGGAAAATTCACAAGCATTTCGAATGCAATGTTTTCCACGTTTTCGCTCATTTCACGGTTCCGTTGGAGACGTTCTTCACCTCCGGACACAGAAAAAGGAATGCAGTCGGTAGGATATTTTTAATTCTTTTGCTTCTAAGGGAGTTAGTTGTCTAGTGAGTTCCTCTTATGGCATGCACTAGGCAACCACAACAGCTACAGGAGAGAGTCATTTTTGTTGCCAGCGGTAGTTGCATTATCACAAACGCAGGGTAATTCCGTTGGCGTCGCATCAAAACGAATACCTGCCGAAACCCGGGATCGAACCAGGGACCTTTAGATCTTCAGTCTAACGCTCTCCCAACTGAGCTATTTCGGCCGACGTTGAAAGTTGACATTTGCATGTGTTCGTTAACCTCTGCCTCGTTGCCAATTTCACAGTCACCTTCGTCTGATAAGACACAGGGACGCTGAAAGGCGAGCAGCCGATGCAGTGAAGTTCCACACACATTTCTTCTGCTTCCGTCATCGTAACAAGCAAACATGTCGACTCGATTCGTGTAATATTGACTTCGCTGACTTGACGTGACGCCACGCTGACGCTAGAAAACCCGTGCTATATCGAAGCCAGGGGCAACTCGTGTGCAGAGAACGAGACACAAGAAGGAGTGAGCCTCTCCACCATATGAGAGGCAGTATCTAGCAGATACACACGGTAAAACATTCAACTTGCGATAGCTCATAAATTGCTACAGGTCATCGTCTGCAAGCTGAAATGGACACATCTGCACTGCCCAGTGAGGCACCACTTGTACTAACACCTGGTGGACGGCTGTGAGACGAGGAGATGAGCTGCGGCTTCTGGGCGCGACTGTAACGCTGCGCCCTGGATCAAATAACACTGCACATTGCTGCTGACCCACGTGTTTAGTAGTGACGCAACTGCTAGGATGCAGCTGAACGTCCGCCTTTTGAGAGCGAGAAAATTTGCGCAGTCGGCAGGACTCGAACCTACGCTCCCAGAGGGAATCTGATTTCAAGTCAGACGCCTTAACCACTCGGCCACGACTGCCGGTGGCGGAAGCGACTCCCGACAAGTGAAACAGCCATCTTTAGAAGCAATCTGATGGCAGAAGACGGCGTGGCCTCGCTCTTTCCTGTAGGGTTTCCATTAGCCGTTAAGAAAGTGTATTAATTTCGCCTAGACAGGGACTTGAACCCAGGACCCTTTTGTTGAAAACCTAACGCTCTACCGACTCAGCTATGCGGGCCCACGCACGAGCATTATCGTACAGCTGCGTGGTGTGCGAGCGATTCGCATGTCGTAATTACTGGCTTATGGCTCCAATGGCGACTTCACCGACTTCCCACTGACGCACCGCTGACGCTAGTTTTCTGTCGTCTTAAAACGATGGACATACCTCCAAGCAGCTGCGAGATCTTAAGAAAAGAAACGCTGCACCACTGCTTTTGCCGCACTCGAATGATTGAAATTGCGATTCTTAAAAGAAAATGAAATGTTCGCTCTGTCCAACACTTTCGAGCACATCTGTGTACTCACGATATGAGCGACGGCTTTCTGCAGTCCCAGCGTCAGCGCGAGGTGAACCGATAGCCACAGTAAGCAGCGGTCGTCGCGAAAACTCAGTATTCTTAAAACGGAAATTTTCGTCTTGTTGAGAAAGGCGTCACTGGTTTGCACCCGCATTCGCCCAAGCATGTCACATGTGTGCGAAAATGTTTGCTCCTCTTTACGCAAAACCGCACGCAGCCGGTAGGATTCGAACCTACGCTCCCAGGGGGAATCTGATTTCGAGTCAGACGCCTTAACCACTCGGCCACGACTGCCGGTAGCGCGGTGCTCTCCCGACACATGCAACTGCTAACGTTTCAAGCACTGTGGTGTCAGGGAACGGCGTAGCTGCATTATTTTCCGTAGCGTTTCCACCGCTACCAGACGAATCGCTACCACAGTATTAAAATTTCCGCCCGGACAGGGACTTGAACCCTGGACCCTTAGGTTAAAAGCCTAATGCTCTACCGACTGAGCTATCCGGGCTCACACGAGCCTGCAAAACCTCACACGATGCACAACTATACATTGACTCATGTCCTTTACTGTTGTGCAATCGCTGCATGGGGCCGTTACTAATAAAACGTCGCCTAAATGCTGTCTACAAACTTATCGCGCTAAGCTCGTAACACACTATCGAAGACTGCTGGCACACGATGCAACAACAAATTGCACCAGTTGTTACGTCTCATACGTTGGAGCAGAGAATTTACGTGTTTTGTCGACAATCACTGGGCAATTGGAAAATTCACAAGCATTTCGAATGCAATGTTTTCCACGTTTTCGCTCATTTCACGGTTCCGTTGGAGACGTTCTTCACCTCCGGACACAGAAAAAGGAATGCAGTCGGTAGGATATTTTTAATTCTTTTGCTTCTAAGGGAGTTAGTTGTCTAGTGAGTTCCTCTTATGGCATGCACTAGGCAACCACAACAGCTACAGGAGAGAGTCATTTTTGTTGCCAGCGGTAGTTGCATTATCACAAACGCAGGGTAATTCCGTTGGCGTCGCATCAAAACGAATACCTGCCGAAACCCGGGATCGAACCAGGGACCTTTAGATCTTCAGTCTAACGCTCTCCCAACTGAGCTATTTCGGCCGACGTTGAAAGTTGACATTTGCATGTGTTCGTTAACCTCTGCCTCGTTGCCAATTTCACAGTCACCTTCGTCTGATAAGACACAGGGACGCTGAAAGGCGAGCAGCCGATGCAGTGAAGTTCCACACACATTTCTTCTGCTTCCGTCATCGTAACAAGCAAACATGTCGACTCGATTCGTGTAATATTGACTTCGCTGACTTGACGTGACGCCACGCTGACGCTAGAAAACCCGTGCTATATCGAAGCCAGGGGCAACTCGTGTGCAGAGAACGAGACACAAGAAGGAGTGAGCCTCTCCACCATATGAGAGGCAGTATCTAGCAGATACACACGGTAAAACATTCAACTTGCGATAGCTCATAAATTGCTACAGGTCATCGTCTGCAAGCTGAAATGGACACATCTGCACTGCCCAGTGAGGCACCACTTGTACTAACACCTGGTGGACGGCTGTGAGACGAGGAGATGAGCTGCGGCTTCTGGGCGCGACTGTAACGCTGCGCCCTGGATCAAATAACACTGCACATTGCTGCTGACCCACGTGTTTAGTAGTGACGCAACTGCTAGGATGCAGCTGAACGTCCGCCTTTTGAGAGCGAGAAAATTTGCGCAGTCGGCAGGACTCGAACCTACGCTCCCAGAGGGAATCTGATTTCAAGTCAGACGCCTTAACCACTCGGCCACGACTGCCGGTGGCGGAAGCGACTCCCGACAAGTGAAACAGCCATCTTTAGAAGCAATCTGATGGCAGAAGACGGCGTGGCCTCGCTCTTTCCTGTAGGGTTTCCATTAGCCGTTAAGAAAGTGTATTAATTTCGCCTAGACAGGGACTTGAACCCAGGACCCTTTTGTTGAAAACCTAACGCTCTACCGACTCAGCTATGCGGGCCCACGCACGAGCATTATCGTACAGCTGCGTGGTGTGCGAGCGATTCGCATGTCGTAATTACTGGCTTATGGCTCCAATGGCGACTTCACCGACTTCCCACTGACGCACCGCTGACGCTAGTTTTCTGTCGTCTTAAAACGATGGACATACCTCCAAGCAGCTGCGAGATCTTAAGAAAAGAAACGCTGCACCACTGCTTTTGCCGCACTCGAATGATTGAAATTGCGATTCTTAAAAGAAAATGAAATGTTCGCTCTGTCCAACACTTTCGAGCACATCTGTGTACTCACGATATGAGCGACGGCTTTCTGCAGTCCCAGCGTCAGCGCGAGGTGAACCGATAGCCACAGTAAGCAGCGGTCGTCGCGAAAACTCAGTATTCTTAAAACGGAAATTTTCGTCTTGTTGAGAAAGGCGTCACTGGTTTGCACCCGCATTCGCCCAAGCATGTCACATGTGTGCGAAAATGTTTGCTCCTCTTTACGCAAAACCGCACGCAGCCGGTAGGATTCGAACCTACGCTCCCAGGGGGAATCTGATTTCGAGTCAGACGCCTTAACCACTCGGCCACGACTGCCGGTAGCGCGGTGCTCTCCCGACACATGCAACTGCTAACGTTTCAAGCACTGTGGTGTCAGGGAACGGCGTAGCTGCATTATTTTCCGTAGCGTTTCCACCGCTACCAGACGAATCGCTACCACAGTATTAAAATTTCCGCCCGGACAGGGACTTGAACCCTGGACCCTTAGGTTAAAAGCCTAATGCTCTACCGACTGAGCTATCCGGGCTCACACGAGCCTGCAAAACCTCACACGATGCACAACTATACATTGACTCATGTCCTTTACTGTTGTGCAATCGCTGCATGGGGCCGTTACTAATAAAACGTCGCCTAAATGCTGTCTACAAACTTATCGCGCTAAGCTCGTAACACACTATCGAAGACTGCTGGCACACGATGCAACAACAAATTGCACCAGTTGTTACGTCTCATACGTTGGAGCAGAGAATTTACGTGTTTTGTCGACAATCACTGGGCAATTGGAAAATTCACAAGCATTTCGAATGCAATGTTTTCCACGTTTTCGCTCATTTCACGGTTCCGTTGGAGACGTTCTTCACCTCCGGACACAGAAAAAGGAATGCAGTCGGTAGGATATTTTTAATTCTTTTGCTTCTAAGGGAGTTAGTTGTCTAGTGAGTTCCTCTTATGGCATGCACTAGGCAACCACAACAGCTACAGGAGAGAGTCATTTTTGTTGCCAGCGGTAGTTGCATTATCACAAACGCAGGGTAATTCCGTTGGCGTCGCATCAAAACGAATACCTGCCGAAACCCGGGATCGAACCAGGGACCTTTAGATCTTCAGTCTAACGCTCTCCCAACTGAGCTATTTCGGCCGACGTTGAAAGTTGACATTTGCATGTGTTCGTTAACCTCTGCCTCGTTGCCAATTTCACAGTCACCTTCGTCTGATAAGACACAGGGACGCTGAAAGGCGAGCAGCCGATGCAGTGAAGTTCCACACACATTTCTTCTGCTTCCGTCATCGTAACAAGCAAACATGTCGACTCGATTCGTGTAATATTGACTTCGCTGACTTGACGTGACGCCACGCTGACGCTAGAAAACCCGTGCTATATCGAAGCCAGGGGCAACTCGTGTGCAGAGAACGAGACACAAGAAGGAGTGAGCCTCTCCACCATATGAGAGGCAGTATCTAGCAGATACACACGGTAAAACATTCAACTTGCGATAGCTCATAAATTGCTACAGGTCATCGTCTGCAAGCTGAAATGGACACATCTGCACTGCCCAGTGAGGCACCACTTGTACTAACACCTGGTGGACGGCTGTGAGACGAGGAGATGAGCTGCGGCTTCTGGGCGCGACTGTAACGCTGCGCCCTGGATCAAATAACACTGCACATTGCTGCTGACCCACGTGTTTAGTAGTGACGCAACTGCTAGGATGCAGCTGAACGTCCGCCTTTTGAGAGCGAGAAAATTTGCGCAGTCGGCAGGACTCGAACCTACGCTCCCAGAGGGAATCTGATTTCAAGTCAGACGCCTTAACCACTCGGCCACGACTGCCGGTGGCGGAAGCGACTCCCGACAAGTGAAACAGCCATCTTTAGAAGCAATCTGATGGCAGAAGACGGCGTGGCCTCGCTCTTTCCTGTAGGGTTTCCATTAGCCGTTAAGAAAGTGTATTAATTTCGCCTAGACAGGGACTTGAACCCAGGACCCTTTTGTTGAAAACCTAACGCTCTACCGACTCAGCTATGCGGGCCCACGCACGAGCATTATCGTACAGCTGCGTGGTGTGCGAGCGATTCGCATGTCGTAATTACTGGCTTATGGCTCCAATGGCGACTTCACCGACTTCCCACTGACGCACCGCTGACGCTAGTTTTCTGTCGTCTTAAAACGATGGACATACCTCCAAGCAGCTGCGAGATCTTAAGAAAAGAAACGCTGCACCACTGCTTTTGCCGCACTCGAATGATTGAAATTGCGATTCTTAAAAGAAAATGAAATGTTCGCTCTGTCCAACACTTTCGAGCACATCTGTGTACTCACGATATGAGCGACGGCTTTCTGCAGTCCCAGCGTCAGCGCGAGGTGAACCGATAGCCACAGTAAGCAGCGGTCGTCGCGAAAACTCAGTATTCTTAAAACGGAAATTTTCGTCTTGTTGAGAAAGGCGTCACTGGTTTGCACCCGCATTCGCCCAAGCATGTCACATGTGTGCGAAAATGTTTGCTCCTCTTTACGCAAAACCGCACGCAGCCGGTAGGATTCGAACCTACGCTCCCAGGGGGAATCTGATTTCGAGTCAGACGCCTTAACCACTCGGCCACGACTGCCGGTAGCGCGGTGCTCTCCCGACACATGCAACTGCTAACGTTTCAAGCACTGTGGTGTCAGGGAACGGCGTAGCTGCATTATTTTCCGTAGCGTTTCCACCGCTACCAGACGAATCGCTACCACAGTATTAAAATTTCCGCCCGGACAGGGACTTGAACCCTGGACCCTTAGGTTAAAAGCCTAATGCTCTACCGACTGAGCTATCCGGGCTCACACGAGCCTGCAAAACCTCACACGATGCACAACTATACATTGACTCATGTCCTTTACTGTTGTGCAATCGCTGCATGGGGCCGTTACTAATAAAACGTCGCCTAAATGCTGTCTACAAACTTATCGCGCTAAGCTCGTAACACACTATCGAAGACTGCTGGCACACGATGCAACAACAAATTGCACCAGTTGTTACGTCTCATACGTTGGAGCAGAGAATTTACGTGTTTTGTCGACAATCACTGGGCAATTGGAAAATTCACAAGCATTTCGAATGCAATGTTTTCCACGTTTTCGCTCATTTCACGGTTCCGTTGGAGACGTTCTTCACCTCCGGACACAGAAAAAGGAATGCAGTCGGTAGGATATTTTTAATTCTTTTGCTTCTAAGGGAGTTAGTTGTCTAGTGAGTTCCTCTTATGGCATGCACTAGGCAACCACAACAGCTACAGGAGAGAGTCATTTTTGTTGCCAGCGGTAGTTGCATTATCACAAACGCAGGGTAATTCCGTTGGCGTCGCATCAAAACGAATACCTGCCGAAACCCGGGATCGAACCAGGGACCTTTAGATCTTCAGTCTAACGCTCTCCCAACTGAGCTATTTCGGCCGACGTTGAAAGTTGACATTTGCATGTGTTCGTTAACCTCTGCCTCGTTGCCAATTTCACAGTCACCTTCGTCTGATAAGACACAGGGACGCTGAAAGGCGAGCAGCCGATGCAGTGAAGTTCCACACACATTTCTTCTGCTTCCGTCATCGTAACAAGCAAACATGTCGACTCGATTCGTGTAATATTGACTTCGCTGACTTGACGTGACGCCACGCTGACGCTAGAAAACCCGTGCTATATCGAAGCCAGGGGCAACTCGTGTGCAGAGAACGAGACACAAGAAGGAGTGAGCCTCTCCACCATATGAGAGGCAGTATCTAGCAGATACACACGGTAAAACATTCAACTTGCGATAGCTCATAAATTGCTACAGGTCATCGTCTGCAAGCTGAAATGGACACATCTGCACTGCCCAGTGAGGCACCACTTGTACTAACACCTGGTGGACGGCTGTGAGACGAGGAGATGAGCTGCGGCTTCTGGGCGCGACTGTAACGCTGCGCCCTGGATCAAATAACACTGCACATTGCTGCTGACCCACGTGTTTAGTAGTGACGCAACTGCTAGGATGCAGCTGAACGTCCGCCTTTTGAGAGCGAGAAAATTTGCGCAGTCGGCAGGACTCGAACCTACGCTCCCAGAGGGAATCTGATTTCAAGTCAGACGCCTTAACCACTCGGCCACGACTGCCGGTGGCGGAAGCGACTCCCGACAAGTGAAACAGCCATCTTTAGAAGCAATCTGATGGCAGAAGACGGCGTGGCCTCGCTCTTTCCTGTAGGGTTTCCATTAGCCGTTAAGAAAGTGTATTAATTTCGCCTAGACAGGGACTTGAACCCAGGACCCTTTTGTTGAAAACCTAACGCTCTACCGACTCAGCTATGCGGGCCCACGCACGAGCATTATCGTACAGCTGCGTGGTGTGCGAGCGATTCGCATGTCGTAATTACTGGCTTATGGCTCCAATGGCGACTTCACCGACTTCCCACTGACGCACCGCTGACGCTAGTTTTCTGTCGTCTTAAAACGATGGACATACCTCCAAGCAGCTGCGAGATCTTAAGAAAAGAAACGCTGCACCACTGCTTTTGCCGCACTCGAATGATTGAAATTGCGATTCTTAAAAGAAAATGAAATGTTCGCTCTGTCCAACACTTTCGAGCACATCTGTGTACTCACGATATGAGCGACGGCTTTCTGCAGTCCCAGCGTCAGCGCGAGGTGAACCGATAGCCACAGTAAGCAGCGGTCGTCGCGAAAACTCAGTATTCTTAAAACGGAAATTTTCGTCTTGTTGAGAAAGGCGTCACTGGTTTGCACCCGCATTCGCCCAAGCATGTCACATGTGTGCGAAAATGTTTGCTCCTCTTTACGCAAAACCGCACGCAGCCGGTAGGATTCGAACCTACGCTCCCAGGGGGAATCTGATTTCGAGTCAGACGCCTTAACCACTCGGCCACGACTGCCGGTAGCGCGGTGCTCTCCCGACACATGCAACTGCTAACGTTTCAAGCACTGTGGTGTCAGGGAACGGCGTAGCTGCATTATTTTCCGTAGCGTTTCCACCGCTACCAGACGAATCGCTACCACAGTATTAAAATTTCCGCCCGGACAGGGACTTGAACCCTGGACCCTTAGGTTAAAAGCCTAATGCTCTACCGACTGAGCTATCCGGGCTCACACGAGCCTGCAAAACCTCACACGATGCACAACTATACATTGACTCATGTCCTTTACTGTTGTGCAATCGCTGCATGGGGCCGTTACTAATAAAACGTCGCCTAAATGCTGTCTACAAACTTATCGCGCTAAGCTCGTAACACACTATCGAAGACTGCTGGCACACGATGCAACAACAAATTGCACCAGTTGTTACGTCTCATACGTTGGAGCAGAGAATTTACGTGTTTTGTCGACAATCACTGGGCAATTGGAAAATTCACAAGCATTTCGAATGCAATGTTTTCCACGTTTTCGCTCATTTCACGGTTCCGTTGGAGACGTTCTTCACCTCCGGACACAGAAAAAGGAATGCAGTCGGTAGGATATTTTTAATTCTTTTGCTTCTAAGGGAGTTAGTTGTCTAGTGAGTTCCTCTTATGGCATGCACTAGGCAACCACAACAGCTACAGGAGAGAGTCATTTTTGTTGCCAGCGGTAGTTGCATTATCACAAACGCAGGGTAATTCCGTTGGCGTCGCATCAAAACGAATACCTGCCGAAACCCGGGATCGAACCAGGGACCTTTAGATCTTCAGTCTAACGCTCTCCCAACTGAGCTATTTCGGCCGACGTTGAAAGTTGACATTTGCATGTGTTCGTTAACCTCTGCCTCGTTGCCAATTTCACAGTCACCTTCGTCTGATAAGACACAGGGACGCTGAAAGGCGAGCAGCCGATGCAGTGAAGTTCCACACACATTTCTTCTGCTTCCGTCATCGTAACAAGCAAACATGTCGACTCGATTCGTGTAATATTGACTTCGCTGACTTGACGTGACGCCACGCTGACGCTAGAAAACCCGTGCTATATCGAAGCCAGGGGCAACTCGTGTGCAGAGAACGAGACACAAGAAGGAGTGAGCCTCTCCACCATATGAGAGGCAGTATCTAGCAGATACACACGGTAAAACATTCAACTTGCGATAGCTCATAAATTGCTACAGGTCATCGTCTGCAAGCTGAAATGGACACATCTGCACTGCCCAGTGAGGCACCACTTGTACTAACACCTGGTGGACGGCTGTGAGACGAGGAGATGAGCTGCGGCTTCTGGGCGCGACTGTAACGCTGCGCCCTGGATCAAATAACACTGCACATTGCTGCTGACCCACGTGTTTAGTAGTGACGCAACTGCTAGGATGCAGCTGAACGTCCGCCTTTTGAGAGCGAGAAAATTTGCGCAGTCGGCAGGACTCGAACCTACGCTCCCAGAGGGAATCTGATTTCAAGTCAGACGCCTTAACCACTCGGCCACGACTGCCGGTGGCGGAAGCGACTCCCGACAAGTGAAACAGCCATCTTTAGAAGCAATCTGATGGCAGAAGACGGCGTGGCCTCGCTCTTTCCTGTAGGGTTTCCATTAGCCGTTAAGAAAGTGTATTAATTTCGCCTAGACAGGGACTTGAACCCAGGACCCTTTTGTTGAAAACCTAACGCTCTACCGACTCAGCTATGCGGGCCCACGCACGAGCATTATCGTACAGCTGCGTGGTGTGCGAGCGATTCGCATGTCGTAATTACTGGCTTATGGCTCCAATGGCGACTTCACCGACTTCCCACTGACGCACCGCTGACGCTAGTTTTCTGTCGTCTTAAAACGATGGACATACCTCCAAGCAGCTGCGAGATCTTAAGAAAAGAAACGCTGCACCACTGCTTTTGCCGCACTCGAATGATTGAAATTGCGATTCTTAAAAGAAAATGAAATGTTCGCTCTGTCCAACACTTTCGAGCACATCTGTGTACTCACGATATGAGCGACGGCTTTCTGCAGTCCCAGCGTCAGCGCGAGGTGAACCGATAGCCACAGTAAGCAGCGGTCGTCGCGAAAACTCAGTATTCTTAAAACGGAAATTTTCGTCTTGTTGAGAAAGGCGTCACTGGTTTGCACCCGCATTCGCCCAAGCATGTCACATGTGTGCGAAAATGTTTGCTCCTCTTTACGCAAAACCGCACGCAGCCGGTAGGATTCGAACCTACGCTCCCAGGGGGAATCTGATTTCGAGTCAGACGCCTTAACCACTCGGCCACGACTGCCGGTAGCGCGGTGCTCTCCCGACACATGCAACTGCTAACGTTTCAAGCACTGTGGTGTCAGGGAACGGCGTAGCTGCATTATTTTCCGTAGCGTTTCCACCGCTACCAGACGAATCGCTACCACAGTATTAAAATTTCCGCCCGGACAGGGACTTGAACCCTGGACCCTTAGGTTAAAAGCCTAATGCTCTACCGACTGAGCTATCCGGGCTCACACGAGCCTGCAAAACCTCACACGATGCACAACTATACATTGACTCATGTCCTTTACTGTTGTGCAATCGCTGCATGGGGCCGTTACTAATAAAACGTCGCCTAAATGCTGTCTACAAACTTATCGCGCTAAGCTCGTAACACACTATCGAAGACTGCTGGCACACGATGCAACAACAAATTGCACCAGTTGTTACGTCTCATACGTTGGAGCAGAGAATTTACGTGTTTTGTCGACAATCACTGGGCAATTGGAAAATTCACAAGCATTTCGAATGCAATGTTTTCCACGTTTTCGCTCATTTCACGGTTCCGTTGGAGACGTTCTTCACCTCCGGACACAGAAAAAGGAATGCAGTCGGTAGGATATTTTTAATTCTTTTGCTTCTAAGGGAGTTAGTTGTCTAGTGAGTTCCTCTTATGGCATGCACTAGGCAACCACAACAGCTACAGGAGAGAGTCATTTTTGTTGCCAGCGGTAGTTGCATTATCACAAACGCAGGGTAATTCCGTTGGCGTCGCATCAAAACGAATACCTGCCGAAACCCGGGATCGAACCAGGGACCTTTAGATCTTCAGTCTAACGCTCTCCCAACTGAGCTATTTCGGCCGACGTTGAAAGTTGACATTTGCATGTGTTCGTTAACCTCTGCCTCGTTGCCAATTTCACAGTCACCTTCGTCTGATAAGACACAGGGACGCTGAAAGGCGAGCAGCCGATGCAGTGAAGTTCCACACACATTTCTTCTGCTTCCGTCATCGTAACAAGCAAACATGTCGACTCGATTCGTGTAATATTGACTTCGCTGACTTGACGTGACGCCACGCTGACGCTAGAAAACCCGTGCTATATCGAAGCCAGGGGCAACTCGTGTGCAGAGAACGAGACACAAGAAGGAGTGAGCCTCTCCACCATATGAGAGGCAGTATCTAGCAGATACACACGGTAAAACATTCAACTTGCGATAGCTCATAAATTGCTACAGGTCATCGTCTGCAAGCTGAAATGGACACATCTGCACTGCCCAGTGAGGCACCACTTGTACTAACACCTGGTGGACGGCTGTGAGACGAGGAGATGAGCTGCGGCTTCTGGGCGCGACTGTAACGCTGCGCCCTGGATCAAATAACACTGCACATTGCTGCTGACCCACGTGTTTAGTAGTGACGCAACTGCTAGGATGCAGCTGAACGTCCGCCTTTTGAGAGCGAGAAAATTTGCGCAGTCGGCAGGACTCGAACCTACGCTCCCAGAGGGAATCTGATTTCAAGTCAGACGCCTTAACCACTCGGCCACGACTGCCGGTGGCGGAAGCGACTCCCGACAAGTGAAACAGCCATCTTTAGAAGCAATCTGATGGCAGAAGACGGCGTGGCCTCGCTCTTTCCTGTAGGGGTTTCCATTAGCCGTTAAGAAAGTGTATTAATTTCGCCTAGACAGGGACTTGAACCCAGGACCCTTTTGTTGAAAACCTAACGCTCTACCGACTCAGCTATGCGGGCCCACGCACGAGCATTATCGTACAGCTGCGTGGTGTGCGAGCGATTCGCATGTCGTAATTACTGGCTTATGGCTCCAATGGCGACTTCACCGACTTCCCACTGACGCACCGCTGACGCTAGTTTTCTGTCGTCTTAAAACGATGGACATACCTCCAAGCAGCTGCGAGATCTTAAGAAAAGAAACGCTGCACCACTGCTTTTGCCGCACTCGAATGATTGAAATTGCGATTCTTAAAAGAAAATGAAATGTTCGCTCTGTCCAACACTTTCGAGCACATCTGTGTACTCACGATATGAGCGACGGCTTTCTGCAGTCCCAGCGTCAGCGCGAGGTGAACCGATAGCCACAGTAAGCAGCGGTCGTCGCGAAAACTCAGTATTCTTAAAACGGAAATTTTCGTCTTGTTGAGAAAGGCGTCACTGGTTTGCACCCGCATTCGCCCAAGCATGTCACATGTGTGCGAAAATGTTTGCTCCTCTTTACGCAAAACCGCACGCAGCCGGTAGGATTCGAACCTACGCTCCCAGGGGGAATCTGATTTCGAGTCAGACGCCTTAACCACTCGGCCACGACTGCCGGTAGCGCGGTGCTCTCCCGACACATGCAACTGCTAACGTTTCAAGCACTGTGGTGTCAGGGAACGGCGTAGCTGCATTATTTTCCGTAGCGTTTCCACCGCTACCAGACGAATCGCTACCACAGTATTAAAATTTCCGCCCGGACAGGGACTTGAACCCTGGACCCTTAGGTTAAAAGCCTAATGCTCTACCGACTGAGCTATCCGGGCTCACACGAGCCTGCAAAACCTCACACGATGCACAACTATACATTGACTCATGTCCTTTACTGTTGTGCAATCGCTGCATGGGGCCGTTACTAATAAAACGTCGCCTAAATGCTGTCTACAAACTTATCGCGCTAAGCTCGTAACACACTATCGAAGACTGCTGGCACACGATGCAACAACAAATTGCACCAGTTGTTACGTCTCATACGTTGGAGCAGAGAATTTACGTGTTTTGTCGACAATCACTGGGCAATTGGAAAATTCACAAGCATTTCGAATGCAATGTTTTCCACGTTTTCGCTCATTTCACGGTTCCGTTGGAGACGTTCTTCACCTCCGGACACAGAAAAAGGAATGCAGTCGGTAGGATATTTTTAATTCTTTTGCTTCTAAGGGAGTTAGTTGTCTAGTGAGTTTCCCTCTTATGGCATGCACTAGGCAACCACAACAGCTACAGGAGAGAGTCATTTTTGTTGCCAGCGGTAGTTGCATTATCACAAACGCAGGGTAATTCCGTTGGCGTCGCATCAAAACGAATACCTGCCGAAACCCGGGATCGAACCAGGGACCTTTAGATCTTCAGTCTAACGCTCTCCCAACTGAGCTATTTCGGCCGACGTTGAAAGTTGACATTTGCATGTGTTCGTTAACCTCTGCCTCGTTGCCAATTTCACAGTCACCTTCGTCTGATAAGACACAGGGACGCTGAAAGGCGAGCAGCCGATGCAGTGAAGTTCCACACACATTTCTTCTGCTTCCGTCATCGTAACAAGCAAACATGTCGACTCGATTCGTGTAATATTGACTTCGCTGACTTGACGTGACGCCACGCTGACGCTAGAAAACCCGTGCTATATCGAAGCCAGGGGCAACTCGTGTGCAGAGAACGAGACACAAGAAGGAGTGAGCCTCTCCACCATATGAGAGGCCAGTATCTAGCAGATACACACGGTAAAACATTCAACTTGCGATAGCTCATAAATTGCTACAGGTCATCGTCTGCAAGCTGAAATGGACACATCTGCACTGCCCAGTGAGGCACCACTTGTACTAACACCTGGTGGACGGCTGTGAGACGAGGAGATGAGCTGCGGCTTCTGGGCGCGACTGTAACGCTGCGCCCTGGATCAAATAACACTGCACATTGCTGCTGACCCACGTGTTTAGTAGTGACGCAACTGCTAGGATGCAGCTGAACGTCCGCCTTTTGAGAGCGAGAAAATTTGCGCAGTCGGCAGGACTCGAACCTACGCTCCCAGAGGGAATCTGATTTCAAGTCAGACGCCTTAACCACTCGGCCACGACTGCCGGTGGCGGAAGCGACTCCCGACAAGTGAAACAGCCATCTTTAGAAGCAATCTGATGGCAGAAGACGGCGTGGCCTCGCTCTTTCCTGTAGGGTTTCCATTAGCCGTTAAGAAAGTGTATTAATTTCGCCTAGACAGGGACTTGAACCCAGGACCCTTTTGTTGAAAACCTAACGCTCTACCGACTCAGCTATGCGGGCCCACGCACGAGCATTATCGTACAGCTGCGTGGTGTGCGAGCGATTCGCATGTCGTAATTACTGGCTTATGGCTCCAATGGCGACTTCACCGACTTCCCACTGACGCACCGCTGACGCTAGTTTTCTGTCGTCTTAAAACGATGGACATACCTCCAAGCAGCTGCGAGATCTTAAGAAAAGAAACGCTGCACCACTGCTTTTGCCGCACTCGAATGATTGAAATTGCGATTCTTAAAAGAAAATGAAATGTTCGCTCTGTCCAACACTTTCGAGCACATCTGTGTACTCACGATATGAGCGACGGCTTTCTGCAGTCCCAGCGTCAGCGCGAGGTGAACCGATAGCCACAGTAAGCAGCGGTCGTCGCGAAAACTCAGTATTCTTAAAACGGAAATTTTCGTCTTGTTGAGAAAGGCGTCACTGGTTTGCACCCGCATTCGCCCAAGCATGTCACATGTGTGCGAAAATGTTTGCTCCTCTTTACGCAAAACCGCACGCAGCCGGTAGGATTCGAACCTACGCTCCCAGGGGGAATCTGATTTCGAGTCAGACGCCTTAACCACTCGGCCACGACTGCCGGTAGCGCGGTGCTCTCCCGACACATGCAACTGCTAACGTTTCAAGCACTGTGGTGTCAGGGAACGGCGTAGCTGCATTATTTTCCGTAGCGTTTCCACCGCTACCAGACGAATCGCTACCACAGTATTAAAATTTCCGCCCGGACAGGGACTTGAACCCTGGACCCTTAGGTTAAAAGCCTAATGCTCTACCGACTGAGCTATCCGGGCTCACACGAGCCTGCAAAACCTCACACGATGCACAACTATACATTGACTCATGTCCTTTACTGTTGTGCAATCGCTGCATGGGGCCGTTACTAATAAAACGTCGC